>NC_140301.1:35475626-35666217 GCF_964211825.1 Aythya ferina | reverse complement strand
GACTTGGAAGTGCTAGGTTAATGGTTACACTACATGATCTTAGAGGTCTTTTCCAACCTGAAGAATTCTATCATTCTATATAGCTCTTTACTCACAAATTGTGATCAATCTGATCAGGTTCTGATATGAGTCTAGAGTGAAAGAACCTAAAACCTAAATGTACCTTTAATGTACCTTTAAATGTACCCAAATGTACATTTAATCTATGGCTAGTAATTTTATCAGAGAAAGGAAATATAATTTGTCACATATTTTATCAATTTATATCTTGAAAAACAGCATTCAGTAGCCACTAAAACAAATAGACTTATGGGGCATGTCAGTAGATTACAAATGCTCTGTTTTTTCATTGTAGTGTAATTATGGTATAATCATAATAGGTTCAGGTTGCACCCAAGATACAGCTAATAAAAAACCCAAGATATCACTTAAAGATACTTTCTCCTGTTTTGGTGATAAAGTTATCTGTCATATTTACTAACATGCCAAAGTTAATAAATTCTATGACAGGAACACTGTTGCTTCCTTCACTATTATGCTAGTCACTATTATACTAGACTTAGAAAATAATAATAATTTGCATTTGAAAGATGTGATATTTTCATTGCTCTTTTCAATTAAAATAAAATAAAATAAAATAAAATAAAATAAAATAAAATAAAATAAAATAAAATAAAATAAATAAAATAAAATAAAATAAAATAAAATAAAATACTGAGTTCCTGTAGAAATACCAGCCCTTTAGTGAGATAAAGGAATTTCTCTACATTTTTAAAAAACTAGTCTTTATTTTAGCAATTAAATTATTTGAATTACGGACGGTTTCAACACCTGCCTGAACGAACTTTCCATTTCTCCCTATATACACTTATATGCCTGGTTTTCTTTTGTCCAGAGAAGAATGATGTAACAATGATGACAAAGATTTCCTAGCCCACCATGGAGAGGTTATGATACTACAAAGAAAACTCTTAATAATTATAAGTTGAAAAGGACAGTATTTAAAGAGGACAGTTGGCAAACTCTGCACAAATCATTGCACTCAGAAACAACCTAGACAATTCACAATCCAGGCAATTCCAGGTGAATCCCACTCTCACTCCCAGGCCTACAGCCCTTCACAGGCATTTACTGAGGTTCTTGGATGAAAAACAAGAAGTAGTAAAATTAAAAGACATCAGTTTTGTAATATTCTCACAGGTGGTTTTAGCACAATAAATAAGGACAGATGTAAATAAACTACAAATTTTCTTTTTATTTATTTATTTATTCAGTTATTTATTTGGAGAAAGGATTAAGGGGAGAACTTTTGTATTAGAAATAGTTATTCTTTCTGTAATGGTGGATTATTGCTCAGAGTACTTGCATTCTCTGTCTATACTAATCAAAAGATGGTACCATATTTTAGGAAAATATTTTTATTTTTTTTTTGCACAGGAGACAAATTAATTCTCATAAGTTTTCTTGTTGGTTTGTTTGTTTTAGCTGATGTTCATTGCAAATACCGATTTTTGAAAATGTTAACCGAATCCTGGCTATCTATCACTGAGATAAAGACATTAAGATGAAAGTACATAGTATATGCTAACAACAAATTATTGGAACTTCTGGAAGTATGAATAATTTTACATGAAAACTACTTCTAAAACACAAAAAGCATCTTTTAAATTATTGGGACTAAAATCCAGAAACGACTTCATCCTTTGATCAAAATTTAACTTAAAGGAAGTAGAGTTATGTTAACTGGCTGATCCTGTGTCAAATACATAAATTTGTTTATTTGCATGGATGCTTACAGATCTTGGAGGAAAATAAGTGTTCTGTCCCACACCTCACCCTAGTTCTATTACCTTTAGACAAAATCACATAACAATTTATAACTCCTGCTGGTACGTATGACTGTGAAAACAAGAATAACCATGTTGGAGCATTTATATATAATTTGCAGGTAAATATTAATGCCTACATATCACAGATATTTACTGGCTTGTCTTTCAGATTATGATATTCCTATGGCAACATGAATTGTTGTTTTTAAAAGATGTGACTCTGCTCTCACTTTTCATTATAAAGGAGACAGATGTTGATGTAAACTGACCCTGGTTTACTTAGATCTGTTATCCAAGCTGACAAGCAGATACTTATTTATGGAACAAAATAAGAATGCACTGAGAACACATTTAGTGATGACAACCATGGAACAGAACCTCTGAGAAGGGAAAGTTCCTGAGGAGAGTGCACATGTGAACACACATCTACACTGACACCCACACACAGGCCTTTATGAGTCAATGTAGTAAGATCAATACAAAAAAAAAAATCTATGTTTTTACCATTTCCTATTTATAACAATAAATATCATAAACATATGTAATTTTTTTTTTTTTTTTTTCTCAAATGTTAATGTTAAATTGTGGTTTTCCACTCCTGACCACAATGAAGCGAAGAATCACTAAGTTCTCTGTAGGTTCTGCATGTGATGGGAATAAAGGAAGCATTGATTTTACCTTGTTTTATTTGGTATTTTCTCCTGTATCAGGGTGGTTGTTATTACTTGCTAACTCTGTAATGTTCAGCTGATCTATATGCCAGTTCTTAATCTATATGCCTATACCAGATTCGGTCATTTTTTGAATTAATTACACTATAAAACATAAATTCTAAGTAGTACACAATCAAAATCAGATTATTTTGATCTTCATAGAAGTCACACTTCTTTTTTTTTTTCTTTTTTGGTCACAAGCATCACACTGAAATTGCCATGCTATAAAATTGTTTCTTTCTGTGTGTCCAAAGCAAGGAATTAGGTAACTAAAGAGATTCTAACTAGACATCATTGTAGTGAGAAAATATTCTATTTGTGATTACAGTTTCTCCATGTTTAGTGTTCATTTCTGATTTTGCAGCCCAGATTCCTGAGTCTGAAATTGAAATAAATTATTTTGTCAGGATATTGGATCATTTAGATTTAAAATTTTATTCAACTCTAAATTCATAAAGGTTTCTCAACATTAATTCTGGCTGTTATCATTGAACAACTTCTCAGGAATGACAATTAAACCAGTTAAACAATTAAAATGACAAAGTACTAGATGCATAGTACTTTGTTGGCATTTCCTTATGATACCAGATATGGTTGTGTTTGAACAAATGTTGAAAAATATTTATACAAAAAAATCTTGAGTTCTTTACTTAATTTTTAATGACATATTACATAGACATTTTGAATTTTCTCAACTGTGTAATTCTTAAGTCATTCTATAAGGTCATATTATACTTTAGAAACTTAAAAATACCTATCAGCATGCATTATTATTTCTGCTTAGTTCCAAATTTTATGAAGTCTCATATCTCCTATGAAACAGCGAATAAATTAAAGCCTTCAGCCTTTGATGCCATTCTGCAGTGGCACCATACTTTGAATATATAACAATGTCATGAATACTGAAGGTAACTGGGACAAATCATTGATTTTTTTGGTAGTTTCTATAATGTATGGAAGTCCTTGATTTTATATACAAAATTTCATTTAGTACACTATGACAGCTTAAAAATAAGTTTTCACATTTTTTTTTCATTCAGTAATGCCATACACTAGAAACATTGAAAGGCTTTGATTTAGTCGCACAGAAGAAACAGTGTCCAAATATATTCTCTTTGCAATGCATTTCTATTCTCCTGTAGAGTTTGATTATAGATTGCTCACTGTAAGAAGCTCTGTAGCAGAAGGCAAAAATAAAACTTAGTACAGTACACTAGCAATACAGAAGTGATCACAATATTCACTCC
The DNA here is from genome assembly GCF_964211825.1 of Aythya ferina. NCBI lineage: Eukaryota > Metazoa > Chordata > Aves > Anseriformes > Anatidae > Aythya > Aythya ferina. The sequence goes on along the minus strand of NC_140301.1, from coordinate 35,662,428 downwards.
TTCTGAAGACTGAAAATTTGTTTAGACTTTCAATAGGTCATTCTGTTACTTAGAAAATCATTTTAGATTTGACTGGCTTCTTTTCAGAAGAATCACAGAATGAATCACAGAATGGCTTGTGTTGGAAAGTACCTTAAATATCATCTAGTTCCAACCTCCCTGCCATGGGCAGGGAAACCTTCTACTAGACCAGGTTGATCAAAGCCCCATGCAAACTTTCCTTGAACTCTTCCAGAAATGGGGCATCCACAGCTTCTCTGGGCAACCTGTTCCAGTGTCTCACCAGCTTCATACCTTCATAGTAAATATCTAATTCCCTATTTAATCCCCTATCATTTTTTTTTTTTTAATTTTATTTTTTTTTAAATTTAAAACCATTACTCCTTGACCTATCACTGCACTCTCCACTCTCTGACAAAGGGTCCCTCTCCAGCTTTCCTGTAGACTCCCTTTAGGTACTGAAAGGCTGCTACAGGGGCTCCCTAGAGCCTTCTCTTCTTCACATGGAACAACCACAACTCCCTCAGCCTATCTTCACAGGAGAGGTGTTCCAGCTCTCTGAACATCCTTGTGATCCTTTGGCCTTCCTCTGGACTTGCTCCAGCAGGTCCATGGTCTTGCTGGGTGCCTCAGAGCTGAATGCAGGATGCCAGGAGGATATAATGCAGGACAGTGTAAAATGCTTTGCACAAGTCCTGAATAACTGTTTGTTAATTGTACATTTCTGGGCCTGTACTGCTCTTGTATACATCATGTTTGTCATAAGGATATGTCCTTCCATTTGATTTTATAATTAGTGCTTGAGGGTAAGGAGCACTGTAATCATTAAATAGCTTTGGATGTTGCTTACTACTGAACTGAAAGTTCAATGCATAGTCAGCATTATGGACTACATAAGAATATGTCTCCTTAAAGCTGATAGGCCAATTTTACTGTCCTGCGCAGAAGATCCTGTTATGGTGAGGGATTTTGAATCATCTAACATCACTTTGTTTTCAAATCAGGAGCAGAAGCACAAAGCAGCAACACAGATGCATACACTATAGAAGTAGGGAGGAAAATACAGAACATGCAGAGGAGTTTAGCTCTTGTGTGTACTGGAGAGAGAGAGTTAACAGACAATGCTCTAAATCAAATGCTTGCTGCACAAAAGCTGTCTCTGAGATAACATCATTTTCATTTGGGCTCTTGACAGTTTTAAAGGCCATTACAAACATCTCTGCAATCTACTCCTCTGTATCATATGGGTGTCAGAGAATCAGACCAAGCAAAACTCCCATTAAAGTAAATGAAAATTGTGCCTGTGTAAAGGGTAAGTGAAAACAATTGTCTTTTGGTTCAAGAGCTCAGCATCAATGTCAGAGAGAAAGGATATGACCAGTAGAGAATGTTTTAGGTCAGGTACTTTACTGGTCTGTTGTGATAAAGTTCTTGAGAAGATAGAAATTAATAGGGCTTTGTTCTCTTGTCATAATGACAGATAACAAACTTATGATAATTATACTTTATGGATATGTAAAGATAGACATAAATACATATTTGTCTAGTTTAGACAAAATGCTTTTTCAATCCTATTTTCCACTTAGAAATTTAAACAACTACATAATTTCTCCTCATTTAAAAGAGGCAAAGATCATTCACTCTTTTCTGGGTTATGCAATGCCAAGTAGATCATTTGAGTATGATGTACTGTTAGGCTTAGGGTGGAGGGAATAAAAAACATAAAAATTAAATATCATATCAATATGCTGCTTTTTCAATTACTCATGTCACAGAAGAACCTAGAACCCAACACATCAATTCAGGTAAGTCTGCTTGAAAAAGGATGAAATTTTCCTGAACAACCAGCAGATCTCCTGTAAAGTTAAAGAGTTAATTTTATCCTGTTAATGATATGACTGTCTAAATGAATACTGTGATTATCATCCTTTCATCATCTTATGAATAACTTAGAACTTTCTCCTTCTCCAGCCCTAAATAAACAAGCAAACAGAAATAACTGGATTGGCACTTTTTTTTTTTTTTTTTTTTTTTTTTTCCTGATTTGGTAGATTTTTTTTACTAAGTTCCTTTTCAAAATATTAGTAGGAATTCCCTGATACATAGTTGTTTTGTAAATATTACTGTTCATCTTCTTTAACATATTTCTGGAGTGCTTCTGTATACTACAATGAGGCAAACCATATAAAATACTGACTAGGATGAAACTTGTTTCATGTTGAATTGCTACTGAGGCTACTTATACTGTGCCCTCTTTCATTTTTTGTAAAAATTTCATTGTGTGTGAATGGTATATTTTTGTATCAGGAATATTTTCACAGCTGTACAGTCCAAGAGATCTAATATTTTATTTATTTATTTATTTATTTATTTATTTATTCAGGTAAAAAGACAAAGTACCGACTTTTTTTTTTTTTTTAATGCTTATTCTATATACAGATAAATAGGAGATTATGTGTGTCAGAAGAAACTAACAGATGATTTAAGAAACAAAAACAAAAACAACAGTCAGTGACATTTTGAATACTTATTTGTTCAGCACTGGTCAAGTTTCTGTTGTGCCTCAGATGGGTCTCTCTTATTAATCTCTCTTCCTCAGCATCTGTAACCCAATAAAGGTGAAATGGGAGCCACTCTGTCATCACTTTATTAGGAGAAGCAAGAACTGTCCTGCAGGTAAGCGGCTGGATGGGCGACTACCCCGTGCAGGGACTTAGGAGGGGGCTGCCAGGCCTCAGCAGGGACAGGCTGACACTTCCTATCAGTCTCCTGCCGATTTCTCACTGCAGCCTGGCCATCTTCTCAAGCAGTTCCTTGAGCAGGGCACACCTGCACCCACAACAGGTGCACCCACAACCACCCTCTCTTCCGTCAGGACCCAGGTGAACCTCCAGATTCCAGAGTTCCCCACACCTGGGTGCCCACATGAGCCCGGAGAGGCCATGTCCCCTCAGTTTGGGTTGCTGCCTCAGTCCAGCTGCTGCAATGGGTGCCCACTATGGTGAATTATAAGTTAGAAAAGAGAGAGTTCCCAGAGGAGAAGAGAGGAAGAGAAGGGGATGTAAGAAAGGGAAGAGAGGATCCTCCCTGCACTCCTCTCTGCCCCGCCTGAACTGCCCTGCACAAACTGCCTGCGCTAACTGCCAAAGTCTGTCCTGTTAGCGGATCTTGTTGGCGGTGATCCTGGGTCATGAGAAGTAGAAAGTCCTACTATAAGGAAGTCCTTGGCTCTGTGTAAGTACTGCCCTGCAACAACAGAAAACATAGGTGTCTTAACACAAATATTTTAATCAAAAATTCATACCACAATATACTGTGATCATACAAGCCTCTAAGAAGAAAATTAACTCTATCCAAGCCAAACTATGAAAAATAGCTATCAGAGCTTTTCAGAAGAGAACTCTCTGAGATCTTCCTGATTGAATACCTTCTTTAGCCTCGGCATATACCTAAATAATGGTGAAGTTGATTGCATAATTGTCTTCGGACACCATTGTTTTATATGTATGTGGCCTTGAGAATTGCCTTTCTGTCACTAATGATGACAAATCCACTGACCCATTCTTATCCATGCTTGCAAAAGCTGTATCTATTCCTTGTGTCATTTAAGATAGTTAGGTAAACTTAAAAGGTGCAGTACATTCAGGAAGGGGGAAATGATAAAGAAAGTTGAAAGGAACATTGATTATATGGATTTTTCCCCTAACATCAGAATAAGACATTTCTCAAAAATGAATGACAATTAATGTAATATCATGGGAAAATTTCCACATTCTTCTGTGATACTAGAGGATACACCGCATGGCAAAGGAAGGACAATATTTTCTGTGTGTGCATTTCTATGTAATTTTGTTATTGTTAACATAATCCCAATTGCCACTCATAGATTTTTAGGCTGACCAGGAAAATATTCTTTCTTTGCTTTTCACATATTCATTAAGTAACTGAAATGCTGTACTGCAGTCCTCTAATTATGTCTCCTTCCAACTTGTTTCTTTTATCTTAGTTATTTGCATAGAGTGAGATGCTCTGGGCAATTCACTTAGAACAACTTTCTTGATTTAAACTTGAATATTCTTTTAGGGCTTACTATAGGCTTTAGACTAATGGCTAAGCAGTTATTATTTCCAGATGGTGTTCTTTTCTACCTACAGCCATGTACTGCTCAGCTGTGTTTGAAGTCAAGCAATATATTCACACACACAAAAGACAAAAACAAAACGAAACTAAACAAAACTAAACTAAAGAAAACAAATAAACAAACAAACAAAAAAAACCCCATCACATTGAGAGCTGTACTATAGAGCTGAACTGTAGACCCATAAATTCCTCACTCTAATGTTTACTTACCTCTGAATGGCTCCAATTGCTACCAGCCAGGGGCCTGGGTGTTCTGCTTGCCACATAGAAATCTGAAACCTGTAACGATTTCATAAACAATGGTCCCTAACCAAGAACATATGCTCACTAGGCCACTTAGTAAGGCATTAAATATCCAGGGAATATAAAAGTGGGGAAGAAAGGTAAGAGAAATAAAAGAATACTGAATGTTTTGTTAATTGAAGTAGGATTGTCAATTAAAATCATTGCATTACTATTTTACTGCAGTAAATTTTGCAGGTTCATAGTTCTATCTAAAACAAACTTTCACTGTATGAATTGCATGTCTGTAGCTATCCTGTATGAAATATTTATACTGTACAAACATGCACAGAAAATATTCAGATCTGCCTTCAGTGCTGTTTACCCAGTTTGCTCACATTTTGCCCATTGAATTTTGAAGCTCACAAGGCAATTTGTTAGAGCAGTACAACATGGAATATCCCCCTTCTTGCTACACATAAATTAGAGTACAAAATCAATGTTTAAAATCATTGTCCAGCTCTATTAACCAGTTAAAATTTCCTTCCCACAGCTTAAACTACCTCCAGCTATTAGGATTCCACAGTTTCCCTTGAGAAACTATTCCACAATCTAATAGACTCCACCATAAGGAAATTATTCTTATATAATTGAGTCCATATTTTGTTAATGTGTGCTCTTTAGTTTGAAAAATTCGTAGATTTAAATGTTGGTTTGTGTGGTTTTTGTTGGTTGTATTTATTTATTTTAGTGTTATTATTTTTAATCGTATGGATATATCATGATGAATATATCATGGATATATGGATATATCAGATTGTAAGTGAAATTCTGCTCAAAAAATGAAGAACTGAACACAAAACATGGCATCTTCTGTTGGTGAAATATGGTGCAATGTTGAATTTTGATGTCTTCCTTTGTTACTATTTAAAAAACTATGTTGGCATCCCTCCTCAGGAAGGAGGCAATCATAGAATCTATAACTTCTCAAGGATGACTACCTCTGAGAACTGCTGAGGTGATTTGACTCATTTTATCCATTACTGCCGTACATGCGCTTGACTGTTTTTTGTGATTTTTCCTATTAAGTGAATTTGACTGCAGTTTAGTGTATTTAAATGGGAGGCTTAAATCCAAAGTTCTGAATAACACCTGTTTAGAAGAATAATTAGGTTAGCAGTCAAATATCATACCAGATAATCTTCCATTGTAAAGAGAGATTTGAGACCCACAATACCCCAAAACTTACCCCATTCTTTGCTTCCAATATGCTTTTCAAATGGATGATTCACAAATGACTAAACTACTCCTACTCAGTGTCTCAAGTATGACATTAGAAATCATTCTTATCTAAAACATACACATATCTACCCAGAAGCACATCTGGAAAAATTAGTTGTAAGAGTAGATATACTGAAATAATTTTCAGGTATTCAGCTGGGCAAAAGTAAAATTCAGAAGTAAAACAAGAACAGAAAAAAATTGAAAGCTTTACTTTTTTCTTGTTGCTTTAGCTGGATATTACTAGTCTTACCTATATCTCCATTTCTTCTATCAGAATGTGTCTTAAAAAACAAGCAAACAAACAAACAAACAAACACCTCAGAACATATCAGCTAATCAAGAATAGGACAATGTGTATTGCTCATCCTTACCAGCCAATGTTCCATTAACAATCCAGAGTTTTGTCACTTGGACTCATCTTTATCAGTAAAGGCTGTACTCTTCTGCTGACTCATGAGGCCTGCTCTGCCTATGACTTCACTACAAGTTGCAGACACTTTGTTGGACTTTTGACATTTGATGGCTCTTTATAAATGTAATGAATAGGTCTTGGTAAATTCCTTGTGAAAACTATTTCAAGAACAGGTAAGCAAAAAAAAAAAAAAAAAGAAACGGACATGGATTCAAGAAAGAGAAGGAAGACAGAGGTTACAGAAATAAGAAATCTCCACAGAAAAGATAAAACCTCTTTCTCATAAAAGAAACATTTGAAAATGAAATTTTGCTAAAAATACAGTCAGCATGCAAAGGAGCATGCTGTCTCATGCTAAGCTGCAGCAGAATGTTCTGAACCCCAAGACCAATAAAAACTTCTCTCTTTTTCTCTCCATGTGTTCTTGTTTTGAACAGTCACTGATACTGTCATATTCCCCTTCCAAAAATGTCACAGGGACTATTGGAAGAAAAATATTCAAGTTTATCTTTGTACTACGCAATGACAGTTCCGCCTTTGGTGGTACTTTGGTATCTCTGCAATTATTGTGATGTCTATGCCATTAATGTTACACTGTTTTTAGAGAAGTATGTAATAGAACATATAAATCAAGCAGAATAGCTTTGGGAATTTTAAATAAATAAATACATAAATCTGGGGAACTGCTGAATTAGCTAAAATAAAACCCAAATCAAATTAGGAGTACAATTCTCTAGAGGACAACAAAGGTCAATCTGTCCTGTTTCCCATGGTTAAAATAATGAGTTAATACAGAACAGTCTATGGGAGATGTATTTCATATGCAACCACACATTGCATAAAAACAACAACAAAAATGCAATTATCCAGAAGCCTTTTATGAACTTCATGTAGATAACAAACGATCAAAACCCATGACTGTATTGTCATGAAATTATGGAGAAGAGATCTTTTATCAGTTGTTAACTAACATCAGTGCCTTTCCTAAATGCCAAGAAAGACAATTTTATTTGCAGAAATTCCTAGATGATTTTTAACCTTACATAAAACAAAACAAAACAAAACAAACAAACAAAAAAAATAAAGGAGAAACAGTAATATAAGCCATTCATCTTAGACCTTCCTGAAACCAAATTTGATAACTGATATAGTTACAAATGTATAAGCAATATTCAGTCACCTGAAATACCCTTCAGTCCACAGTCGAAGTCAAACCTACATTTTCTCTTTAACTTATGAACATAAAGTATGAACATACTTTTTCTCTTTGCTTTGTGAAAAGGCTGATAATCTTAAATCACATGACTGAATTCTCCTGTAAGTATCATATACATATTGTTAGATCTCTCCTCTTCTCATTCTGTGGAAAACACTGGACAGAGAATTCCTTTTCTAATTTGTCTGAAGTTTCCATTACTTAGGTATTAAGTAATTTATCAGAAATTGTTTATGTATGTAAGTCTAAACATGATTTTTTTTTAGATGTATACTTATGTTATTAAATTCAATCACTCAATTATATCTCAAAAGTAAGTTAGAAACTATTTCAGATGAGTTCATGTCTCAACATAGTTGGCAAAAACTTGTATGCTGCTGACCACATACACAATTGGAAACTTAACAGTGCTGAGAAATAGAGTAATTTTCCACTTTGATCCAGCCTGGAAGATCCAAGGATATATTGATTGATGCCAGTTTAAAGGTCCAGTGAAAAGTCAACAGCTAATGCTATGCAGCATTCTTTGGTAATATGGAGACAGAAGAGAAAGGTTTGGTTTCTTGTCAGAAAGGGGTACTTATAGACTACTGATAATAGGTTTCTTTGTTTGTTGGTATCTCAATTTGTGAAATGATGGGAAAGTAATACTGTGTTTTCAGGAACAGTCTAGAGTGAGGGCAGAGAAAGAGACAACACATTCCTGTTCTTCCTGCTATTGTGACCAATTTACAATGTTTATACAAAACAGCCTGATGTAATTTCCTTGAAATACTGCTAACAGTTGAAATAACTCAAATGTTCGTACTTCAAACTTCCAAATGTGATCACTGTTGCCTCACAGTTGTCTCAGATGAACTCATCAAGCTTTTGTCTTTCTTGCTATAGGGCTAGAGATTGGTCTCCCAAGGGAAAAAGGTCTCATTTCAATGCCCTAAATGCACAGCTTTGCTGAGATCTGCAGTTTGTAGCCTCGATAACCCAGAGAGCTTGTGTCAAAGACAGCCTACATGCCTGCTGTTAACAGTCATACACTTGGTCATATAACCTCTGTGAATTTAAAAAAATAAAAATAAAAATAAAGAATACCCTAACTGAACTTTGAAATTGCATTGTTGTCTACAGTGCTTTGATCTTTCCTTTTCTAACATGCTCTCCTTGTTCACTTACCAGTTTCAAATTAGGCCTTTATTTGTCTAAATAAGTAGCAGTATTATCTTTAGATCTAATCAATCTAGTCCCATAGTAACTAATAGAGTGATATACCTGGGAGAAAAGACTTTTCTATAGCTTATCCATCATACGCATAAGTCCACCATAAAGACTTGTTTTAAGTTGCAATGTCATATGAGATCAATGTTTTATCTTATTATCACATGTATGTGTGTTTGAGATCTAAGTTTCAATTAATGCTTTAATAACTAACTTTAATTTAAACTGTTGCATGTTTTGCTGCATGAGCTTGTATAACTATGAGCTATCCACAGAACTCTTACCGCATCTTTGTGGACTATTCGTGTGCCAAAAAACAAGCTATGAAAATTACCTTTTTGTAGCAAAAGTTTGCAACACTTATTTTCTTGTATTTCATCCAATCAAAAGCCTTGCCATCACTTACAAAAATATATACTCTTGAGTTAGGTACCTTGAAATTAAACCCCAATGCAGATGAAGAAGTTTATAGTTTTCATTACAAAAATGATAGTAGGTGAAGGAAAAGTGAAAACTTACCTGTAGTCTATAATTGAATATGTGAATCATGCAAGAATCATGTTTTGCCTAGTTTTCAGTAAAATTTGACATTGTGAATAACTCATACTGAGAATAATTTTTTCCTCCGCCATAGAAACAACACAGCTAGGTAAATTTAAATAAGATCAACTTCCCCAAATAAGCCAAAACCACATATGTATGTCCCTTTTCACAGTCCAGGTCATAGTGCAAATTAGGAAATGTATTAATTTGATGGCTCTGTTGGTATATTTTGGGTAGCTGTTAGTACTGTAAAACTAGCAAGCAATTTGCTTTGATTACTGTTTTCTGATCAAGAGTGCAGTGAGTGGAATGTTTGAGGTCAGGATTAAGAAGTGTCAGCAAAGATTCATAGGAGCTAAAAAGCTCCTATGCCAATCCTGACACATCAGTTAATGACTGAATCACAATGTAAAGCTTGTGCTTAAGCTCTAGCAGAGAAAAGGTGTCCAGTCCTCATGACTGTTTTACAGTTATTTTCCAGGAATTCTTTTCAGAATTAGTGAGGATGAAATATCGTCATTGTTTAAGCAAAATTATCTTCCCATCTCTAAAAGTTGTAGCAATCTTTAATCAGTTTTATGAAGATAAGATTCATATTCAAGTTAAAATAAAAAAATAAAAGTGAAAATCAGTCAGTCTGATATACAATTGTGTATTGACACAATCTGAGATGTTTTGGGAACTATATGTTGGATTCATAGAATTTGATGGTAGTGTATTTGGAGGGGAAAAAAAAAGAAACCAAACAAACAAGAAAAACAAAACAAAACAAAAAGAAAGCAGAACCCCCCCCACAAAACATTATTATTATTATTATTATTATTATTATTATTATTAATTATTATTATTATTAATAATTATAATTTATAATTATAATTTGTAATTTATAATTATTATTATTATTAATAATATTAATAATAATAATAATAATAATAATAATAATAATAATAATAATAATAATAATAATAATCTGTTTAGGAAAGAGATGTGTAAGAAAAGCTCTTCAGTTCTCTTAGGTAATGTCCTCTAGGTCCTCTTTTATAGACCTCAGTGATTTCTCTTGTCATCAAAAGCACTCACATATTAATGAGAGTAAAACCTAAAAGGTTTTTCTCTGCTAAAAGTCAAGAATGCATCTGATTTCAGTAAAGGTGCTTTAATGAAGAACTGAGGTGATGCTTTTGGTGATTAGTCTTACTGTGTCAACAGTCACATTACCAAAAGGAGTTTGAAATTACTTTAGATACCCCCTCTGGAAAAAGCTGTTCTGTGGTTTTCTACTCTAAGGTCAAAAAGCACAGCAGCTCATATGCAGTTATGTAACATACTATCTTGGTATTTAAAAGTGACTGGTGTTCCAGCTGATGCAGAAATAAGTGAGTCAGACAGACATTATTCAGCTGAGGAAAATGAAACAAAACAAAACAAGCACTTCTTTATATTATATTCATAATAACATTTAAAGTTCATAGCTCATAATCTGGTCCTTTTCTCAGTACCCCAGTGACAGCTACAGTGAAACAGATGCTGCAGTAAGGAGAAGTAGACTTTAGGAAGATGATTAGACAAAATTTACAACTGAAGTTAGAGGTAAAGCAAACACTTTCAAACAAACAAGCAAACAAACAAGTGTGCTATCAAATAATAGTAAATATATTCACAAGATGTATTTAAACTTCAAAAATTTCAAAGCATTGTATTTTAAACTGGTTTATCAATGTACCTATATTTACTGCTACTGTAATATTAAACTGTAAGGTGATTTATGTCACATCCAGTTTACATGTAGCTAAACAGAGGCATATATATATGGTGACTTTTCCCTTCTAAGATCCAGTAGCATCGAGCAACTGAAGTCAGGAGCCCTAATGTCCAGAACGTTTCTCTCTTCTTTTCACAGTAATTCCTTTTGACCTGTTCAGAATTAATTACCAGCTGTCTCATTCTATCTCCCTCACTGAAGGTGAACTAGTAGTAATAACATGGAGGCTATGATAATGCCTAACAGCAGATTTCATTGGTCTATTGCCAAACTGACAGAGTCCATCTGCTTTCTGGGGACATGTTGCACCAAACTCAGGTGCAATACTAATGACCTGACATAAGTATTTAAAGAGCTGTTTATGATTACAATATATTACTTTTTTTTTTTTTTTTTTTTTTTATTACAGCAGCAGGAATTAATAACATATAAATATATATAGATATAGGATATAGATATAGTTATATACTCTTGTGCTGGTTGTTCTTCTTTCTGCAGTCTTCTTACCTAATCCTTAAATACAAAGTTTAGCAAATTAGATTCCCAGATTTCCTCAGACTGATCGAAATTCAGATATGCTGTTTAAAAAAGTCTAACTTTTCATTTCTTGCATTGAATCACACCAGAATGGTTCTCCTCCTTCCATAATTATAAATAATGGAATCTTGAACGAATAAGGCAATGGGTGGAGGGGAACATATATTCATTTGAAATTGTGAATTAAACTATTTTCTGATTTCCCAGACCAACTGAGTTAGAGAAAATCTTTACACTGAAACAAAACAACTGATGATTTTTAGAATTCCCAGGTCACTGATGAAGGCAGAAAATCTAAAAACTTAAATTGCAGAGAACCACAATTTTTACATTTAAGTGAAGTATCCAAACAACTCCTATAATGCATGAGAGGATTTCTCTTGGAATGTAATTCATATGGGTGGTATCCTCTAGTCTGTCTAGTTTCATCTTCTGTGGCTATAAAGGGAGACTGGGGTTACTGCATATCTACAATTTAGAAAAAGAAACAGTTATGTGTCATTTATTATATGGAAAGCTGACACAGGACTGTTGGAGGAATTTTACCCCATTTGGAAACTAGGTGAAGCTTCCTGATCCTAATGGTACTTTCGCTTCAGGGTCAGCATATTGTAAAGTTTTTTCTATACTTTATCCTATACCCTCACACATAGTAAGAGATCTGATAGAGCTAATCACCAGCTGGAATAATACATTTATTTATTTATTTATTTATTTATCTACTTTGGCTAAATGGCAAAATTGATACACAAAATGGACAATCCATTTTTTTTTTTCTCTGAAACCTCCACCAGAATGATTTCATTACAAAAGATTCTAAGCCGTTTGTGCCTTTGGAGTATAGAAATTGCTCCAGAATTACTATCTATTAACCTTTTTTTTTTTTAACTTTTTAACTTTTTTTTTTTTTTTTTTCATAGATTCATTGATAACTTTAAAGTCTCAGTTCCTTTCACGTTGCAAATCTGTGATCACATCTGAATGATTCTATGATACAGCTGGAGCATAGCCAAGGGCTATTCTTTAGAGGCTGTGGGACCCCACACACTTGAGATTTCCAACATCTTAATGAATTACTAATACAGGCCAACCACAGAATGCCTATGACATAAACACATTGATGTAGTATGGGAAAGATACAGAGGGTCCTCAGCTTTTGCCTACTTTGGAATTGCTCTTTGAATGTAATATAAACTTTGTTTCTAAGTCTGTGTCAATGAAAATAAGCCAAATTTGGATCAGTTGTAGTGTTGAAAAAGAAAATGAAGATTCTCTTCTCTGTCCTAATATCAGATCACACTGACTGGAAATACTGTGTTTCAGAAAGAGAGAATCTGAGGGCCAGGAAGTAACCAACATTTTCTTTCTTCCTCAAGAAGATCAGTTACAACATAAGGATTTCTTCAAAATCTCCCAAGGCAAAGATATCCATGTGATGACATAAGAAAAGGTGCACAGAGAGCAGAAAAACAAAAGAAAAACAGGATTTTTAACCACTCAGAGAAAATACTGCAAGCAGCTGAAAGATACAGCATACTATCAGACAACATTTTCCTTTCTATATAATATATATATATATGTAATTTGAGCAGTTTGCAACCTTCATTGGAATTACATAACTTTTTCTTGTCATAATTTTTAGCCCTCAGAAGGTTGAGAAATTTTACACGGTACATCAATTCACTAAGTGAAAATAGCTTAAAATGAAAATTCTCCATGTGTAATAACACTTAAATTCAGATCTTTACATATGGCTTCCATCTGTCTCTATCAGTTCTATGATACACTCAGCCCCTTAGCCTTCCTGTATGGAATATGTATAACTTGTGCCAAGATCATTTGCAAAACAGTCAGATTTATAATGTTGAAAAGTTCTATCTCAGTTATAATGGTGCTGTTCGGAACAAATTTCTTTGAAATGAGTATCAGTCTTCACATTCATACAAATACTTGCTCAGTAAACTTACAACTCAGTTGTCCTGTTAGCTGCAGCTGCAATTGTGCAAGTATTGATCATAATGATGGACAGTATCTATTCGTAGAATCATAGAATATCCCAAGTTGGAAGGAATCCACAAGGATCACCGAGTCCACAAGGACCATCGAGGCCAACTTCTTATCAAATTTTCCCGTATTCCCTCTCCATATTTTAAAATGATGCTAAATGGATTTTTTTTTTCTTTCATCAGATTTTATTACACTTCTGTATCTACTTGGGCTATACACATTAGCCTAAGGTTTTTTTTCTGATTTTTTTTTGCTCTACAGCCATCATCTACTTTCAAGGAAGTGCTTCTAATTAAAGTTTCCTTAGGAGATGAAGAGAATAAGGAATCAAAATTATAAATCTATTTATTTGGCCTCAAAGAGTCAATAGAACCATTTTGTGTTCTTGTGATTAACTTGTGTGTCTAACATTTTAACTGGAAGTGTCTAAAACCCCCTAACATTTGTTTATATTGTTTCTGTAATATATTTTCATAGGAGTCAATTAAAAAAAAAAAAAAAAAGAGAGAGAGAGAAAAGAGAAAAAAAAAATAAAGGTCTTATAGACAGATAGAAATAAATGAAAGTGGTGAAACAAGGATAAGTGCAATGTTCCTATAATTGTATAATCAGAAAGACAAATTAGCCACAAGAGGAGTCAAAGTGAGAAAGGACATCTGTACAACACAGAAATAGAAAGACACTGGTATTTCATTAGAGTTTGTTAGCTGAAAGGAAATGGAGCGTGAGAGAAAGGCATGGCTTTGTTGAGAAGAGGAAGTCAATCATTAATTATTCCAAGACATATTCTCAAAATGTTTGCAATCTCATATTCACCTTTCCCACCCAATTCAACCTTGTTAAAAATGTTACTTCACTGCTGTTTTGTGTATAAATGTTTTCCAGACCCCTCTTTCCCTTCCACTGTCTATCAGAGAAAGAAGAAACTGGTTATTCGCTGATTGGAAAACTACATGCCCGATAAGTGGATTCCTCCCTCTCTGTCCTCTTCCCTTTACTCTAGAGGAGTGTCTGAGACTTTTCCCTCACCTCCCATAACAACAGCTATTTTTTGTGATTTCAATTTTTTTGTGATCCCTGTATGTGATGCTTCAATATGATACTGGTCTTTACTAGGGATCAAATGTGAAGTGAATCAGGTGTACTTGGTGGCACGGAATGTATACAAGATTCTTGATTACAAAGGTGCCAGTCAAATGATCAGCACCTATTTCCAAAAGCCATATTTATTGTAAATTATAACTTAGGTATTACAATTAGCCTATTCATTTTCATCTTGGACTCCCTTTTGCACTGGACCTGGTAACTGTCCAACTAGCACAGAATTATTCTCATGAACATTCTGTCTGGATCCCAGGAAGAGTAGATCCCAAGAGTAGATCCCAATTTGATGCTACAAATTCCTGACATGGCCACCATCAAACTATATTTGATTCTTTTGTCTAATAGGAAGAGAAGCCAGCTGTGAAGGGGCTCGCAGGACACAGTAAGCCATATTTACCCACAATGGGAAAAAAAAAAAAAAAAAAAAAAAAAAAAAAAAAAAAAAAAAAGGTTAGTAGAGGAACATCTGAATTTCTTCCACTAAGAGTTAAAACATCTGTGCAGAAGATCAACATATATGGCAAAATCGTGTTACATTTCTATAAAATCACTGGTGCATTTTGAGCACCAAATGTTTTATAATCTGTTATCTAAATGTTTGCACTCTTTTTCTAATTTGTCTCTTGATAGTGTTTGTCAAAATATGAATTCTTATAAGATCTCTTCTCATACAAGGAGAGGCTGAGAGAGCTGGGCCTGTTTGCAAAAGAGAAGGCTGAGAAGGGATCTTATTACTGCTTACAAATATTTGAGGGGAGAATGTCAAGAGAATGGGGATGGACTCCTCAGTAGTGCCCAGCAACAGGAGGCAACAGGCACAAAATGAAGCACATATCCATCTGAATATGAGAGGGCATTTCTTTATTGTAAGGGTGACATTGCACTGGAACATCTTGCCCAGAGAGGCTATGGAGTCTCCTTTTTTGGAGATATTCAAAATCTTCCTGGATGTCATCCTGTGCAATGTGTTCTAGGTGACCCTGCTTGGCAAGGGATTTGGACTAGATGATCGCTAGAGGTCCTTTCCAACTTCAACCGTTCTGTGATTCTGTGATCTCATTTAATTTGAATTGTTTTTCAGGAAATATTTCATGTTGAAACACAACAATGAATTTCCAAAGAGGAAAGTGCAAGATTAATTATGAGTTATTTACTAGTGAGTCAATTAGAGATGAAACCTGGTTTAAAGTTGCTCATGTGAAGTCATGGCACAGCTACAAGCTGAGGATGCTGTGGCAGTTTAAGTAGTGCCCTTCCTCTTTCATAAATCTAAAGGGTAAAATATATTTATTCCCATTGTATAGATCACATAGAAAACAAATATCATATGGATCAAGAGAGAACTGATTTTGAGTAACTAATGATAATCAAGAGAATTCTTTAGCATTCAATAATAGAGGAGGGTATATGATTAAACTTCAACAGTCTGAATGTGTATATACCACTGATTTGTTTGTCAGTGGTAAGGAAGATTGACCACACATGAAGAAATCTGATATACTGAGCAAGATTAAGTGATATGAAAGAATGACTTTTACAGCAGTGCCTGATTAATCCCTTCCACAGTTGAAAGGTCTTTTCTTTTGCAGAAAAACCCTTCTCTTAATGATGGGATAGCTATAGCAGACTTCTCAGCTATGTGATCTGGTTTTGCCTGTAATGAATAACAAAACATTTATTCTATAAGATGTTTCACACTGTAGACAATTATGTCACGTGTCAAAATCCTATTAATCTTTTTAGTAAATCCATGAGAAAATTTATGTTCCTAAAGGAAATCATATATTTCCTTGTAAACTACCTGCAGCATGGACAAACCAATAGATATCTTAAACATCCCACAGACCTTAAGTTATTCTTGGATGCATTAGTATCTCCAATTCCAAATTATTTTTGTTGTTGTTGTTGTTGTTGTTGTCTCCACAGATACCAAAAGCTTCAGGGGCTAGGCGAGGGTCCATTTCAAATTTCGTATCATCTTCATGCACCAGCTGTGAAAATCAATTAGCCTTGGTGAGACAAAGCTGCTGTCTGTTCTCAATAATGAAAAATACCAACTGCACTCTAGCAATTTTCTCTGTCTGTAAAAAGAGGGACTGTTCTTCTGAATTTCTTTCTCACACATTTGCTACATAGAATTGCCTTTTTACTACTGCTTTTGAAAGTTACCAGATATGCCAGACAGATTAACACAGGACATAGTTTAGAAAGGCAGAAAAGCTATGCTGTAACACACTCCTGATATTTGTGATTATCCTAGACTTAGAAGTCTAGGATAAGCCATCTCTCAAAGCAAAAAGTATCTCACTGGGTGCCAAACTTAGTTTACACTAACATTTTGACAATACTATAATACCCAACAATTCCTTGGGAAATTACAAGCTACCCTTATACATATGTCTTCTGCTTCTTTCTTTGCTTATGAGAATGACACAACATCTTTGGACTTTGTGAAGCTTTAAGGCAAGGCTTGAAGGAGGAGAGGATAAGAGTGTCATTTCATTACAACTGTCTAGCAACGTAGGGAGGTGCATCTGTCTAGCACCTGATATCACTGAATTCACCATAAATAAGAACAGGAATGTAAAACATGCATTTTTACAGTTCCAATGATTATATCTCAATCATTCCAATTGTAACTTTTTGAGATTATAATCCTTTCTTTCCATTCCTCTTTCTCTCTCCTTCTTTCTCCCTCTCTGTCTCTCTCCCTTTCCCATCCTAAGAGTCATAAGTTTCTTTGGTTCCTTCTGTTATTTTTATTTTTGGTATGCCTAAACAAATCTAGGAACAAATCTGGAATGGATCTGATTTATATATATATATATATATATATATATATATATATATATATATTTGGATTTGTTTGTTCTTTAAGAGGTGCCCTTTAAAGAGTTTTCTCTCCCTGTTAATAATGTATTGACTGAGGAGAATCTAAGTTACATTCACTTTGTTAGAGGGAAGTGCACTTTTGTTTAGCAAGCATAGATTTAGAGAAAAATCCTCAAATATGCCTATTAACTTAGAGTGTTAAATCCTGGCATCTTTCTGACCTTTTATTCTCATTGCAGTGATATCAGTTGTCAGAGAAAGAGCTGAAATACTGCCGGTCCACTCGGTTGCTTCTCACAGATACCAGGGGAAAGATCCTCCCTGCAATTTAATTTACTAAATAATAATAATGAGAATGATAGTGATAATGATGATAATAATAATTTTATGTATCCATTACATCATTTGGATATTTATTTCAAATTAAAAATAAACCACTTTTAAGTAATAGGAAAGCAAAATGAAAGCAAAACTGAAAGCAAAATCAAAAAACAATGAGAACATATTTTAGGACCATAAAATTAAGCTTCAGAATTACTGTTTTCTGTTGATTTGCTTGCTTAAGTGCCTTGAAGTGTTTTATTGGAAATGTGTGATTTTAATTAAGACATGAGGCTTTGCTGCAGATTTTATTTGTGCGTAAGCATTGCAATTTGTAGCAAGTGAACCACACTTTCCAATTTGATTTGATGATCTCTTTACATGTTGAAATTATTTTCCGTTCTCTGAAGGTTAAAAAATGCATCTTGAAATTTTAGATATCATGTTAATTTAAAGTGAAATTATCATGAGAATAAAGCAATTTAATAAAACAGGCTGTTGTAATTTTATTACTTGTTATTTGGTAAAATATGGAACTTTAAAGAGCTAATTGTTTTCTACTGTTCCCTGTTGACAAAAGTGCACATTATCTATTTCGTCTAGCTAGGTAGTTTGAACAGTAATGAAGGGGTTTTGTTTGTTTAGGGGGTGAAGAGAATGGGGAGACTGGCTTATAATGGTCAGCTGAAGGAACACAAACCACAAATATAAAATAACATTTTCCATTTTCTTGAAAAAAAGACAAGTAAGCAAGCAATTACTATGGACAAAAAAATTCCAGCCTGGGTTGCAAAGATGAATCAAAGTCTTACAGTTTGGAAGAATTAAAAATCCTCTGTGAGTTTATTTTGATAAGGCTTGTCAGAACAGCACTGGAATATTTATTTATTTATTTTAAATGAATTGCTCATTTATGAGCATTACAGCTCATAAAATTATACAGTCATAGAATACCCTTAGTTGGGTATACCCATAGGAATCATCGAGTCCAACTCATGGTTCTCCACATAAAAGTCAAACCATGGTTCTGAGAGCATTGTCCAAACACTTCTTGAAATCTGGTAGGCTTGGTGCTGTGTCCACTTTCCTGGAAAGTCTGTTCCAGTGTTGAACCACCCTCTCAGTGAAGAGACTTTCCTAATATTCAGTTTGAACCTCCCCTGATGTATCTTCATGCTGTTCCCTTGGGTCTTATAACTGGTCAACAAAAAGAAGTTGGTGATTGCCCAGTCTCCAGTCTATCAAGATCTCTCTCTGCCCTTGAGGGTGTCAACAGTTCCCCCTTGTCCTGCTTTCAGTTAGAACAGAGATAATTTTCTTCCTAGTAGCTGGTAGAATGCTATGTTTTGGCTTAGGACGAGAAGAGTGCTGATAACACCCTGATGTTTTAATTGTTGCAGAGCAGTGCTTATACTAAGCCAAGGACATCTCAGCTTCTTGCTCTGTCCTGCCAACAGGCAGGCTGGGGGTGCAGTAAGAGCTGGGAGGGGACAGACACAGGAGAGGTGACCCAAACTAGCTGTCGTGGTTTAACCCGGCCGGCAGCTAAACACCACGCAGCCGTTCGCTCACCCTCCCCACTCCCTCTCTGGGACGGGAGAGAGAAATGGAAAGTGAAGCCCGTGAGTTGAGATAAAGACAGTTTAATAATAATAATAATAATAATTAATAATTAATAATAATAATAATAATAATAATAATAATAATAACAATACAATGATGATAATAGTACTACTATTATCATGTGTACTATTATAATCATGTGTACAAACAAGTGATGCACAATGCAATTGCTCACCACCCACTGACCGATGCCCAGCCTAACCTCGAGCAGTCCGGCCCCCTCCCCCAGCTAGCCACCCCTATATATTGTTTAGTATGACATCAGATGGTATGGAATACCCCTTTGACTAGTTTGGGTCACCTGTCCTGTGTCTGTCCCCTCCCAGCTCCTGCTGCACCCCCAGCCTGCCCGTTGGCAGGACAGAGCAAGAAGCTGAGATGTCCTTGGCTTAGTATAAGCACTGCTCTGCAACAATTAAAACATCGGTGTGTTATCAGCACTCTTCTCATCCTAAGCCAAAACATAGCATTCTACCAGCTACTAGGAAGAAAATTAACTCTGTTCTAACTGAAACCAGGACACCCCTAATTCAGTATAATCTGCAAGCTTACTCAGTACACTTTCAAGTCCTATATCCAAGTTATTTATGAAAACATTGAAGAGAACTGGCCCCAAAGTGGAGCCCTGGGGAACCCCACTAAGTGACTTGTAGCCTGCTTGAGGAAACCATATTTTCTATAAATGAAAAAGGCTTATGCCTTTGAGCCTGACCTGTTGTTCTGGGTCTGGCTAGGATGAAGTTAATTTTCCCTGCAACATCTCATACAGCATTGTGCTCTGCAATTGTAGCTACAACAACATTAGTAGCATGCCAATGTTTTGTCTATAGCTGAGCAATGCTGGCACAGCATCAAGACTCTCCCCAAACCTCCCCAAAGCCAGTACATTAGGGGTGGGCACGACATGTAGAGGGGAAATCATCAGGGCAACTGACCTAAACCTATCAAAGTGATATTCCATACCATACAATGCTATACTCAGTAATATAAGGTAAGAAAGAGAAAGGAGAAGGGGGGCTCTCATTATGAAGATGCCCAGGACCCATCATCAGTCATAAAGACAAATGTGAAGAAGGCATTAAATGTTGAGGGATTTTTTGAAACAGCAAAAATCCCATGGCTTGCTGTAGCTGAGCAAACCAAGCTACCAGGGCAACTATGAGAAGTTCCCATGACAGTATTCCCACATCGCCCAATTGAGGAATTCAGAAAAATATTGTTACCAGTAGCTGGCTTCAAGGACAAGGTCTATGTGACTGCTAATCACAAGGGGGCTGTTTTCTTGCAGGTGGGGTTGTTTTCTTGTAGTTGTTTGTCTGAGTGCTTTTGACCAATAATCTTGTGTGAAACACTGTCTGCCCCTGTTAAGTTCACTATAAAAGTTAGGCTATTCGGGCAATAAAATGGAGCGTGATCTGACTCTACTGGTGTCTGTCATGCTTTCAGCCGTGCTTCCTGCAACAATTAAACATCTCTGTTTATTGAACATCTGTTAATAAACAGATGTTTAATGTTAATTAAACATCTTTGTCTATTTGTGAGGTGATCAACCTCATCAAGTAATGGACCATCTCTGTTTTTTTTTAACATCTTTTGCTGTTGACATACTTAAAAATTCCCTTTTTGTTGTCTCCTAAAGTACCGTCTAGCTTCAATTCTAATTGACCTTTGGCCATATAATTTTTCTCCTTGCAATGGAGAGCAGTGCTATCATTTTGGTTGACGTTGCTTCCAGTGTCTATATACTGACTTTTTTCACTTAAGCTCTAGAAGATCCCTGTTCAGACAAGCCAGCCCTCTGTCCCACTTTCTGGCACTTGATTTCTGGCACTTTGGAATTTCCTGCTCCTGTGATTAGTTAATTAATTTATTTATTTATTGAATAAATTGACCAGCAAAGATGGACTCCAACACTTTAAAAGCAGAATCCCAGGGGTTCTTAATAACTAGTTCCCTGAGCAGCCTGAAGTCTACTCTCCCTATATTCAGGGTTGAAGTTTTGGTAAGTTTTTCTCCTATCACCAAAGATTTGAACCTCGACTACTTCATGATCACTGTGGCCAAAATTGTTACCAATTCCCACTTCACCCATCACACCCTCTCTATCTATAAGCAATAAACCTGGGAAGGCACCTTTCCTTATCAGTTCCCTTAGTACCTGTACCACAAAGTTATCATCAACATTCTTTAGGAATTTCCTGAAACTGTTTGTATCAGCTATGAGATATTCCCAGCTAACGTCTGGGAAGTTGAAATCACCCATAAGGACAAGGACAGCAGATCTAGGGATATCCCTTAAATCCTTAAAGAATCAGTGTCATCATTTCTTGTTGGTCTGGAATAAAAAATTAAAAAATCAGACACCTTCAAGTTCTACTAGCCCAAATGCATGCCAATCCCTCTAGTTCTTTAGCAGATCTTAAGTTCCAAAAAGTTTCATAAGTACCTTACAGCAGGGTTTTTGTTTTGTTTTCACAGTTATTGATTCAATTTTCTAACTCCCTGAAATTTTGGACAGAAAAGTCTTGTCTATAAGGATCAGATAATTGAAGGATCAGATATTTGCAATATATACAACATATTCCTATATACATTAGGAACAATATAGCTGAAATTTATCAATGCACTAAAAGGAGCAAAAATATCCAAAAATAATTGCTACTGTAATACTTCTATCTTTTTTTTCACCTCAGTGAATAGAATGTAGAGGTGAATTCCTATTCTCATGCATCATATTGCCTCTGCAAATAGAGAAAAATAATTGGAGACCATGTAATGTAAAATCACTGTTCAGGTAGACTATGTCTTATCTTTAGGAACTAAGAAAATCCTCACTGAAAGCATCTTTCAATATTGGATGGACAGATGTGACAAGACAGAGAAGTTTAAATATTCTAAACACCACTTCTGTTCTGTCTCTATTATGTACCTTACAGACAGTAGAACAATTTTATTATAATTTATTTTAAACGTCTAACTAACCCAGACTTTTTCTAATTCCTAATGTATTTCCTCACACTACTGAATGCCCAACGAGTCATTAGAAGCCTGATTAACTTGCTTGTAGGTGATCTTTCCCTCCCCTTGTAGGGTGTAGGTGCCCTTCCCTTCCCTTCCCTTCCCTTCCCTTCCCTTCCCTTCCCTTCCCTTCCCTTCCCTTCCCTTCCCTTCCCTTCCCTTCCCTTCCCTTCCCTTCCCTTCCCTTCCCTTCCCTTCCCTTCCCTTCCCTTCCCTTCCCTTCCCTTCCCTTCCCTTCCCTTCCCTTCCCTTCCCTTCCCTTCCCTTCCCTTCCCTTCCCTTCCCTTCCCTTCCCTTCCCTTCCCTTCCCTTCCCTTCCCTTCCCTTCCCTTCCCTTCCCTTCCCTTCCCTTCCATCAGGGCTTTCTTAGTTATTACGTGTCCATCGTCCAGCAAATGAGTTCAGAAATTTCCAAGTTCCCCAATAGACCAATTAATTTCTGAAAATTTTGAATTTTTGGATAAGCAATAAGAAAAATGTATTTCAAGGTACATGTACAGATCCATAGATTAAATATAAAGTTATATGGGAACCAAAATAATTGAAAAAATAAAATCCTTTAGAGTACGTATCGAGCTGTTTAGCTTGTTACAAGTTAGTGTTAAAAATAGTTTTATACTGCTTCTGTTTTTTTTTCCCCCTAGGTAAATGAGAGTCACTATATACCTGGTAATTGCACCCCAGTATCTGCTATCTTTTACACTTACAGAGCAGTCTTCTATGCTTTCAATATGCTAAGTTGATTCTTTTTCCTGAGAATAAGAATTTTAATCATTTATAGTCACGCACATCTAGAGGGCACTGGCTGAAATCCTCTTTGTGTACACCACATATGTTTTTAATACTGAATGTTTCATGAACTCTGAATTTTGGGGCTTCATTTCCTTTTCTAATCATTTTTCTTGGCTCAAGGGGGGAATTCAAGGCATCAAAGAACATCAAATTCATCACTTTTTGAAACTGCAGTGAAACTCCAAGACAGACATTACTTTAAAATGAATTTAAATAAAAATAATTAGTAAACATTATTTACTACTGCTGCTGCTGCTGCTGCTGCTGCTACTACTACTACTACTTTACTTCTGCAGAGAAATCCTTCTGGATATTCAAAACTTAGTGGAATTATCCCTGAGGGTGATCCAATAGCACAATACACCATTAGCCAATTACACATAATGACTCTAAAACATGTCAGTTGTGATACCATTCATGTGATTTATTAGATTTACTGCAGTCTATTTCTAATTTGTATTTGCTAAAGAAAATATGGTGTGCACAATGTATGTAATACGCAGTTTTAAATCTCGTACAGTGATACAATGATTCCAATATTTTTTTTCCTAAAAAATAAAATAAAATAAACAATAAAATAAAATATAAAAGAACATTGAAAGAGATATATATTAAGTAAAGCTTACATCAAAGATTTCTTGGATTATCCCAGACTTTATGAAATTAAAGCCTGATTTGAAGTTAGTCTTTCTGGGATTACTTTAATTGAATCCTCTCTTTGTTTTTCATTCTAGTGTTATTTAACAGAAGAAACACAAATGAAGACATACTAGTTATTAGGAAGGCAAGGAAAGGAGAATACACATCTTGAAGAAGGATTTCCTGGTTGTGTCCTGGACCTGAAGAAAAGCATAGATAGATAGATATTTACATATACATACATAATATAAATATTTTATATGTATATGTATATGTATATGTATATGTATATGTATATGTATATGTATATGTATATGTATATGTATATGTATAAGTATATGTATATGTATATGTATATGTATATTTAATTCTTGCATTCAGAATGTTAGGAGACCTGTTTTACTTAAGAACATGGAACTATAAGAGTCAAGGCATTTTTCTGAAAAAGGGAATACCTGTAGATAAACAAACACTTCTGTTGTCATTCATTGCTGTAACAATATATACCTAAAACACCTTAGATAGTTCTATGGAAAAAATTAATAAAATAAAATAAAATAAAATAAAATAAAAAAGTGTTGGCAGGTAAAAAGTTAAAGGAAAACAACAACAACAACAAATGGAAGGGCCTACCAGTAAACTGAATAATGAATAAACAACTCATTTTATTCCTGTGTAAAACATGTTTCTTTGATAAACCATAGATGTGTCTATGGTATCATATCACATGCTTGACAGTTCTCAGCACTATATTTTGCTGTTGCAGATGATAGTATGGACTACTTTTAGGTCTGTAAGAGTAGCTGCTGCAAATGGAGTAACACCAAGGTTGACTGTGTAATCAGAGAACTCCCTTGCATTTCTGAAAGGCATCTTCTAACAGCTATTTGTTACAAAAGAGTATGAAGCTACTTAATACAATCTCTTTCTTCCTCTCCACCTACAATATCTTCATTTCCTTCACTGGAATTCTATTTTATCTGCATCATATTTGCAACCTCGCTCCTTACTTTCTCTCCTCTTTCCATGAATTTTACCTTTCATTAGCAAGTATATACTAGAAAAAGCAAATGAGAGATTTTTTTTTTTTTTTTTTTTAATTCATTCTTTCTGTCATGGTTTTTTCTTGGTGCTATTAAGAATGTCCCACATGCTGTGTACTTGTTAATTTGTGATGAATACTATACAAAAGGAATTTCTCTTATATTGCATATTATGATGTAGCTCCATTCTTCATTGGACTTTAAGTCCTTTCATAACAAGCACCATTATTAAGATCTGTAATAGGACATTCTCTTTTCTTAGTTGCACAAACTTAATTGACTGGTCTTTCTGTAACAGGTAATTTCAGTTTTTATTTAGTATAAATGTATTCAGAAACAAGAGGGATTTTTTGGTTTTGGTTGTTTGTTGTTTTATTTTTAAATTAATTAACCTCTTCATAAGTTAATGGACTAGACAAATGTCCATTAAGTTAGTGTTGGGCACTGTTTTTATGGCATAAATCCAGTAGTTCACTTGAATCTGAAGGACTTGACAACTGAGAAGGTATCAAAAAAAGCAGAGCTGAGCCATGATGTTCTGGGCAATCTGAACTGCAGGTTCACACTCACCCTAATGTACACATTTTTTGACCATCCCTGCTGAACAGTAAATATCAAGAAATAGAATTGATGAAGAAAGGGTAAGTAAAGCTTGATCTTTGGCCTTGATAACTTTAGTATTCCTGGAAGAAATCAGAAATGCTTGACACAGGGTCTTAGAATTCCCTGTTTATCATTGTTACGACTTCTTGCCTTTCTCTGAAGTCCAAAAGAAATGGAAAAACAATGTACATTGCTGAATACTTGTCCCCAAGATAATGGCTATTACAGCTAAAAACAAAAACAAAACAAACAAACAAACAAAAAACTTAGCCTATTGCTTAATCTTTTTGACCCAGACTGAGATTTTGAATAAAAACATACAATACTTTTTATTAAAAAAAAAAAGGCCTGTACTTCTGTACTTCTTCCTTAAATACATGCATGAGAATATCTCATATGCTTGGGCTTCTCATGACTTTTCTTTCTGATTTATTTATTGAACTTTAAACAAAACAAAATTCTGTTCTCATTTGTGTACTATAGCAGTAGAGTGTAACATTGGAAGCAAGCAAATGTTCCCTTTTTATCTTTCATGTTAATCTGCACAACAAATGTTGTCAAAATTGTGCTTGGTTCAGGAGCTAAAAGTTAATGTCAGATCTTCACTTTATATAAACAATACTGCTTGGATGATTCAATGCTAATTTGCACCAGCAGAGAAGATGTGGCCTGAAATATCTACAATGACATATCTCATTTGAGGAGAGAAAGCAGGCATCACAAAGGATTTGCAAATGATGAACCAGGATTGTATGGGA
This sequence comes from Aythya ferina, assembly GCF_964211825.1. NCBI lineage: Eukaryota > Metazoa > Chordata > Aves > Anseriformes > Anatidae > Aythya > Aythya ferina. Next base: position 35,636,360 of record NC_140301.1, on the reverse strand, counting down.
TACAATATGCGTATGCAATATAATTTTGCTTCTAGGGATCTTGCCCCAGATCTTATCAATATAAAGTCCTGATATTTGATTAAGTAAAAATAAATCTGAAATTTTATTTTGCTGTGTTTCATTTTCAACTTCACCTATTTCTATGTATCACAAAACTACCAGATATATTTGTAACGTGTAAGGTTTGGCTTGCACTGTACTAAATTAGGAGTGCTTTACATCCATATTAATGTGCACAGATAACACAATGACAGAGAGTGTGATTGTCTGACTGATATCATTAGGCTGCATTTAGTTTGAAAACTACATTTTTTTCTTAATAAATAGCAGACTGTTTCATCCTGGAGGGTATCTCATCCTGCAATTCTGAATTCAAGCATACACTTAATCATAACTAGGACACATGTGGGACAGTGAAATTAGAGATTTTTTATTTAAGTGAAACTAAAGTGTAAATATTTTTGAAATAAAGATCTGAGATTATTTTTGTGGATGTCAGAGAGACAGGGCTATTTTTAGGAAAGATAGAAGTTTGTGAGCCAGTGTATTTTGATTCTCCTGCTCTGACTGCTGTGGAAACTTTAGTAGTTTATACTTCAAATTAATGAAGCTCTCTCAAAATTAATTAAACTCTAAAATACATTTTCAATCTAGATTTTTCCAGAAATAGAATATCTATACTAATACGTGAAGCTAAAGTAATTTTAATTAAACTAAAAATTCACTTCAAATTCAAATTCCTATTCTGCCAGTAAGAGAAAGATGATCTTGCATTTAAGAATACTGAATCTGAATATGATCTATTAGAATTCAGGTTCTACTGACCGTGTTTTTATAACACGAAGCTACCTTCATGTACCTGTTGCCACCTGGTTTCTACCAGAAAAGCTCCCATCAGATACAGTGGAACAATACTATATTAATACAATACTAATCTTCAGGATCTGAAACTCTCAATTTGTTACATTGAAATAGTAATACTTCCCACCTGTGTGGGAAAAAAAAAAAAAAAAAACTAGAAACTTCTGGAGCCATGAAATGTTGTTAATAACAGTAGAACTATACGGATGCATCTTAATTTCTTGTTTGTTGAAACAGTTGTGGAAAAAAACAGAAACAAACAAACAAAAAACTTCAGTACTCTACATAGATTAATCAATGTCTGAGTGAATGTCAATGTGCATTGTGATGATTAACCTAATTATTAATGACACATATAATTTGTCAAAACTAGACATAGTAGAGGCATTTAATGCATTTTTTGCCTCTGTCTTTAACTTCAGTGATAGGCTCTGGGACCCCAGCTGCCCTGACTTGGAGGACTGTGACTGTGGGAAGGATAACCCAGTGAAACCCAAACTTGTGCAGGATTTGCTGTTACACCTATATGCATATAAGTCCATGAGACCTGGTGTAATACATCCCAGAGTACTCAGAGAGCTGGCTGATATCATCACAAGACCTCTCAATTATTTTTCAATGGTCTTGGAAATCCAAAGGGGTCCCAGTTGACTGGAAACTGGGAATGAGGTCCTAATTTTCAAGAAGGGCAAGAAGGAAAATCCTGGCAATTACAGACCTGTCGGTCTCACTTGAGTGCCTGGTAAAATTATGAAGATTATTCTGGGAGATATTGAAAAACACCTAGAAAACAACGTAGTCATTGGTCAGAGACAACATGGGCTCACTAGGGGAAGGTCATGTCTAGCAAATTTAATTTTCTTCTATGACAAGATCACCCAGCTAGTTGATGAAAGGAAGCCAGTTGATTTAATCTTCCTGGGTTTCAGTAAAGCTCTTGATACTGTCTCTCACATTATCCTTCTGGACAAAATGACCAGAATACAGTTAGATAAAAGCATAATAAGATGGGGGATCAGTTGGTTGACTGGTCAGGCCCAGAGGGCTCTTGTAAATGGGGCTATATTAGGCTGGCGGCCTGTCACTAGTGGGGTTCCCCAGGGCTCCATTTTAGAACTCCTCAATGTTTTCATAAACAATTTGGGTGAAGGACTTGAAGTTTTTTTAAGCAAGTTTACAGATGATACCAAGTTGGGTGGAGTTGTTGACACCATCGAGGGAGCTGAGGCCTTGCAGAGAGATCTTGACAAGTTAGAGATCTGTGCAATCACCAATAATATGAAGGTTAACAAGAGCAAGTGTCAGATTCTGCACCTGTGAAGAAGTTACCCTGGTTATATGTGCAGACAGAGGGACAAGATGATGGAGTGCAGCCCCACAGAATGGGATCTGGGGGTTTTCACTGACAGCAAGCTGAAAATGAGACAGCAGTGTGCCTTGGCAGCCAGGAGGTCCAGCTGTATTCTGGGATGCATCAAGAATAGCATTGCTAGCCGTTCAAGGGAAGTGATTGTTCCACTCTACTGGTGAGGCCTCACATTGAGTACTGTGTGCAGTTTTGGGTGCCACAGTATAAGAAACATATAAAACTGTTAGAAAGTGTCCAAAGGAAGGTAATAAAGATGACCCTTTTCCCTGAAGTTGCTGTGTTGCGTCTGTCTGAGCTGGAGTCACCTTTTCCCTGCAGCAGTCCACACAGTGCTGTGCTCTGTACTTGTAGCTGGAACAGCACAGATATCACTCCAGTGTTGTGTCTATTGCTGCGTAGTGCTGGCACAGCATCAGGACTCCTTCTGAGCCCCCAAGAGCCAGCAGGCTGGGGGTGGGCAAGTGATGGGGAGGGGACATTGCTGGGGCAGCTGACCTAAAGCAACCAAAGGGATATTCCATAACACCTGATGTCACATTCAGCAATAAAAGGGGGAGCTCTCGTGGGGGAGGTGGCTGTTCCTCCTGAACAACCACTACGCGCTTTGAGGCCCTGCTTCCCAGGACATGGCATAACATCACTCGTTGATGGGAAGTAGAGAATAATTTTTTTTCCCTCTCTCTGTGCTTCCGTGCGGACTGATTGTTTCTTTTGTTTCTTTTTTTCCTCCCCATTTCCTTTCCCTTTAATTAAACCTTTCTCATCTCAAACCTTGAGTTCTCTGTGTTGTATTTTCTCCCCCTTCCTCTTTGAGGAGAGGGGGAGTGAGAAAATGGTTGTGGTGGAGCTCGGCTGCCCACCTGAGTAAAACCACCACAGTTGCTTAAATTGTTCAGCCTGGAGGAGAGTGAGGAGAGACCTCATTGTGGTCTACAACTTCCTTGTGAGGGAGAGTGGAGAGCCAGGTGTTGATCTCTTCTATTTTGGTGACCAGCGATAGGACCCAAGGGAATGGCTTGAAGGTGTGACAGGGACAATTCAGGCTGGATATCAGGAAAAGGTTCTTCACTGAGAGGGTGGTCGGGCACTGGAACAGGTTCCCCAGGAACGGCACCGAGCCTGCCAGAGTGCAAGTAGTGTTTGGAGAACACTCTCAGAAATATGATCAGAATTTTCGGGTGGTCCTTTGGGGACCTAAGAGTTGGACTTGGTGATCCTTGTGGGACCCTTCCAACTCAGATATTCTATGATTGTATTGCAGGTACAAGATGGAACTAAATGTTTTGGAAAACTTTGGTTAGGTTAGATCATTAACCCAAAGTTTTTTTTCTGCTTTATTACTTTCCTCTAATACTTTCTGCCTCTTTAATTTTATTTATTCATTTTTGAACTAAAGTGATGCAATATATATTTTTATATATATTTTTTTTCTCATTTATTTTTCTCTTAAGAATTTATTTTTCTCAAAAGTCTGATACATCAAACAGACTTGCATGTTCTGGCCAAATATCAGGAGAATACATTGATGTTATTGTTATTGTTATTGTTATTGTTATTGTTATTTATTTATTTTAATCTTCAGATGTTAATCTTGCCTCTGTAAAACATGGTTTAAAATGTTCTTTGACATTTATGCTCAAAAAAAAAAAAGGTTCTTGAGTCATGTGTAGTATTTGATAAAGTGAAAAATAAATAAACATATGTTTTTCTCAATATTATTTGAATCCATAAGTAAATATTATGAGGTAAATGCTGAATCGGCATTTTGGTATTCATTTGCATAAATTTTATATGAATCAGCAAAATTGTATCAATAAAGTAACAAAATTATGACGTGGATTAAAAGTTTATTTGAAAATATATTGATGATTTATTTGCTATTACACATTGAAAACCAATGTATTTTTTGGTGCAACAACTTTTTGATGTGTCTGCAGGGCAGAAGAATTTAATTTTTTTTTCCCTGCAGGAAGGCCTTGAAAAATGACCAGTGCAACACTTCAGCTGGTCAGCCTATTAACTACACCTACATTCCAGCTGGCTGAAAAGTCAGTTATCAATCTAGAAAACATGACTCCACATCTGAATATTTTTGAATAAATCTGAAGCTTTATCATTTTTATTATAAACTATGATATATAATTAGTCTCATAAATTCATCCATAGCTTTTTTTTTTTCCACTAAAAGTTAATAAATGTCAGATATTCTAAATTTATGCAGTTAGACAATGACTAGTATTATCACCACGAGTAGTTTTCGTTCTGTACAGGGGTGAGATAAATCATTAGAGACAGTCTGTGAGTTAAATGTATTCTACAGTTTTCATCTCAAGTACATTAATGACTGGCATACTGACTGAACTACATAGCATTTTGTTGTTTATGAATTAATATATTACACCCATAACATTATGCCAAACTTGTTGACTAAACTTTCCCAAAAACTTCTGTTCTTTGTAGAAGAACAGCAGTACTATAATAAACTTTTGTCAGGAACCTTGATTAACTCACATTTGTCTATAGTCAATTATGTTTATTCGTCACAGAACACAAAGAAAAAAAGACAGGTCTTATTAGTATGGAAAACATAGATATTTCCCAGCCAGCTCAGTCAGGGATCCCAAGGCCAGAGTCAGTCTTGCAAAACAGCTTCATTTCGAGACTTCTTTGTGAGGGAAATAGGAACAAGTTGAGGGAAAAAAGCAAATTGTACACAAAATAAATGCTAAAATTACTAGGGCAAATTAATTTGCTACACCCTGCTCAGTTGTTTTAAAACAAAATGTTTAACCAATTTTGGTTAAAAACTAGAAATAAATAGAACTTATAAAAATTACTTCCTCCTAATCCCTTATTTCTAAAAAAAAAAAAAAAAAGTAGAATAATTATTGCAATTAATTAATTGTAAAAAAAAAAAAAAAAAAAAATTGAATTGTCTGAATTTTCTTAATTCTTCAATAATCTGAAGTAGATTAAGGAGACAATGAAGATTGTTATTCAGATAAATATCCAATAATTAGCTGCCAAACAATACAAATTTTGCATGTGAATATTCACCGATGTTTAGGAAAATTTTCATGAAATAGAATAATTTGCCAACAGAATGTATCTTTTCAGAAGATTTTTGAAGTATTTTCAGATAAGGATGTTATCTGTTATAAAGATATTCACAAATAAAATACCTTATATTGAAAAATGTTTGGTAGTTGATTTGATATGAACTTCTACTTTTTTTTATCTGAAAAAAAAAAAAAAGTAAATCCAACAATGAAATTATAAAATACTGAACAGCAAGACTTTGGGAAAGTTCATTTAAAAATAACTTTTAATTGATTAACTGAAGGGAAAAAAATTCTGGGGGCAAACAATTTTTTCTTCTAATTTCAAGTGTCCTTGGACTATAGTATATGCCTACTGATATTAGCCATAATTGGAAACAAATTTCTGAAATTAAGAGAGAACTATTTTATCCAACTTTCTTGGTAATCTCTGTCCAAGAATGGACATGGGAAATAAAATCTATTTTCATGCTAGTAATGAAGAAATCTAAAGGGAGGAAGCATTCTGGTGTGTTTTGGATGCACATCAACTACTGTGTCTTCAAACTTGGAACACATATCCCTGATAATCACAATTTTTCATGGGATTTCTACATCTATTTGCAAATTGAGCTGCTATTCTAAAAACTGAAATAGATTCTTTCAAAATAAGCAACCGCTTCCAAGATGAGTTTAGCTCACATTTGGTTCCAGTTTAAAACAAGAGCAGAGGCTGAGCAAAATAACTTCATGTTTCTAATTGTATCACAATCAGATCACCCCTATTGACTTCATTCATAGAGATTCACAACTCAAAACATGTCAAATATGTCAAATTGTTATCAACTGCTAATGAGATTTTGTTCATGTGTGTTGATGTACTGCTGAGAGGAGACAACGCAACATCTGCTTCATCAGCAATTTAAACACCCTACAGGCTAATATTTATGTTTCCACACAGCAAGAAATAGGGTCCTTTGTCTTTACATAGAAGAGACATAATAAATGGCAGGTATTCTAACATTACAACTTTGTTTGCTTTTTAAACTCTCTTTTTACTTTTACTATCTCTTTTTCTTGATAATGTTGCAGCAATCAGAACTGAAATCTCACAGAGAGCTGGACATTACAACTGCATTACTAGGACTGTTATTTCTGAAAGCTCAAGGTTCAAGCAACCAAGGACACCCACCTTGATAAAAGACAGAATAACATTGTTGTATGTCTGGTTTAGATTTCTTGTCCTTCATTAAGCAAATGCATAGCTTCATCAATACTGTAGCAGTATTCTTGAACAATCAGACCTCATCTACAAGAAACTACTGAGGTTTCTTTTTTTTTTTTTAAGGTTGGCAAATAAATTCTCAGTATATGAATGTATCAATAAAGATCTCTATCTATGACCCACAAGGGGCTCATTAGATATTGGGATTGTATTTTCCTCTCCATCTTTTCTGGGGAGTGATCTTACGTGGGTTCTGCTACTATAAAGAAATCTTTGTGCATTTCAAAATAGGTGGCAGATTTAATTAACTGATTAAAATATATTCATTGTGTCAATCTCATTTAATTTCTGTTAATGAAATTGTTCAAGAATTCTACTTGGTTTTCTTTTAGAAGATCTTTTAGAATCATAGAATCATAGAATATCCTGAGTGGGAAGGGACCCATAAGGATCATCGAGTCCAACTCCTGGCACCACACAGGTCTACCCAAAACTTCAGACTAAGAGCACAGTCTGAAAGCTGCTTAAACTCTGACAGGCTTGGGGGCATTACTACATCCCTGGGGAGCCTGTTCCTGTTCTATTAGTGCTATTAGTGGTATTAGTTCCTGTTCTATTAATAGCCTGTTCTATTTAGCACAGTAAAAATGCAAAAGAAGATTAAAGGAAAGTTAAAGATAGAAAAGATTTACTGGATCATCCAGGCTATTTCTAAGTCAGAGGAGGACACTCTACCAACAGAAGATATCTTGTGATATCTTATGCTGCAAATACTCTGAAAAGGCTAATTCTCCTCTCAAAATCCTTACTTTAAAACTTTTGCTGCTGTGATGCTTTAAACAAAATTGATGAGCTGCTGTACCAGGGCAGCATTTCATGCTAAACAGAGTTATTCTGTGTTCTGTTTTCTCATTCTGATCTCCCTTATTTGAGAGGATGCTATTCTTCTGACTTTATTCAGAATCTGACATAATGGAAACCTCTGCTATGCCTGAACACTACCTGCTAGATAATAGTACAACAAATAAAGAAATAAATAACACTGTAGAGGTAAGATAGATATGTGTACATATATACACCAGTATTATTCCACTAGTTTCATAATTCAGTGGTGTTGGAGTACAAATTCTAATAATGTAAGTAGTCTTGCTGGAGATACCAGTCTGAAGGTGAATCCTATTACACACCACAGCTGGCAAAGCCTGTAATCTATGACTGTTACACTCTACCAAAGATTAGGAAATAAATTTGAGTAAACAGCGCAGGCTAATGGATTCAGATTAACTGGGAATGGGTGACTAATTAGAATAGATTAACAGTTTTGTAAAAAATGAAGAGTCTTGCATAGTTCTTCAGTAGTTGAATTGGACTAAGGAATCTTAAGTCTCTGATAGCTCCTTTATTATAAATGAAATACATAAATTTGATTCCACAGCTGCAAATAGATTAAATTCCTTAATTTCCAAAATTCCTTAATTTTCACAAGCCTAGTACACACCTAGAGAAAAACTCAAACATTTTAAATATCCTTATTTTAAATGAGCATGGAATTTCCACAGTATCTTTTTTTTTTTTTTTTTTTCTTTTTTTTTATACCTCTATGATTTTTCTGGTATCTCCTCGCTGCAAGATGAAGCAAGCAATATTGTACTTTTATAAGATATTCAATAAAAGGACCATGTACAGACTTCTGCTGATCAAGAGGCTTACAAGGCCTTATAGTCATAGCCCAGGGAAAATCAGACTTTTTTTTATTTGTAGTCTCAGTAGTAGGCAGGAAAATCACACATATTTGTCAGATCTAAAATCACAACTCTTGAGGCTTTTGGTTGCACCAAACTTAAAAATCTGGTTATATTAAAAATTAAGGATGCATGCCTAAATCACTTTAAATGTTCTTAATATCAAACTTTGATAGCTTTATTGAAAATAATTTTGGTATAAAATTCACCCAACCCAAAGTACTTAGATATTGTGTATGTTCCACTTACAAAACTAGAATATATAATACAATGAGAAATGCTAATTATCTTGTAAAAAAGTGTTTTAGAGCAAATGAAGCATAAATGAGGAATATTAGCTCCTTGGAAGGCAATTTTGTGTTCGTGTTCAAGTTTTGCTGAAATCAAAGTTTTATCTTAAATACTACATATCTTCTCATCTGTCACTAAATCAGTATATACTCTTTTTTTTTTTTATTATTATTTTTTTTATTTTATTTTCCTCAGCCACTGCTATCCTCTATTACTTAGTATATTGAATAAATGTACAAAGTAGAATTATAATTTTTGTTTGTTTGCTTTCCATATAAACTTAAGAGTTGCACTTTGGAGGCTGAGGCCTCACATTTAGGTGTTCTTTGTCCCCCCTTTTCCGTCAGTTTCACTCATATGCTGACAAACATAAAAAAACAGAGCATGGAGAAGGAAGCTAAAAAAGGTCAAAGACAATATTTTATATGAGTTTAATAAATAAATGTATCAAATGATTACTACTTTTGTCTACAACTTTCACGACTGAGGATCAGACATTTTTTTGGACGTCCATCTTTTGAGCTTCACAGTTTCAAATAGAAGTGAGACAAATTCAAATGCTGAAAAATCTAGTTTTTACTGTGTTTAAGTCTCCTTGTTATAAAGAATATATGAGGAGTAGAACTAAAGCCTATAAAAGATTTCAGAGATCTGAATTTAGTATCCTTACATCATTTTACACATATCAAAGACAATTTTAACCAGTTCCTAATGACTTTATTTTCTCTCTATAATAAGCTATACTCTCATCCTTTCCCTTAAAAGACATAAATGATATAGTATTGAGTAGGTTCCATTAATATTCTTATATTCTTGACAGTTTTTCCAGATTTACATGTGTGTCTCTGAAAACTGTGTATCTGATATTCGGACAAGCTTGGACAGGAATTTAAAATGAAATTCATTTAAAAAATCTGAAAGTTATATGGTTTCAACCTAAAATCAAAATCAAAATTTCCTCCATTCCAGATTGTATTGACAAGGTTTTGGTAGCAGGGGAGGCTATGGGGTAGCAGGTAGCAGCCCCCATTCTCTATTCCCCTGTGCAGCTTGGAGACAGGATGTACAAGAGGGTGGATATGGGGAAGGTATTTTTAGTTTTTCACTGTTCTTGTCTGTTTTATAATAGGCAATAAATTACATTAATCTCTCTATGCTGAGTTGGTTTTGCCTGCAACAGTAGCTGCTGGGTGATCTGCCTGTTCTTATCTCAACCATTGCATCCTTTTCCATTGTATTTTGTCCCTCTCTTCCTTTTAGGAGGGGGAGTGAGAGATCAGTGTGGTGGAGTTTAGCTGTCCATCAGGATGAAACCACCACACAGATGTAGGACTATCTAGATACTCTGGGCTGTAACATGAAAATCAGCCAAGCAGAGGTTCCAAAATGTTGTGTTCTTGGGTATTATCTTTCACAGCAAGAGCAGAAGAAACTACAGGACCTTGGTCAATCTAATTCCATGAATGTATTAGTCCCAGCCTTATAACCACTCTGCACACGTCTAAAATGTTGTTTATATTGGAAATAAAATGTATATATGTACAGGAATGTTACAGATTTTAACTTATTGCATGCTACTTTGAATAATGATTTCAAGGTCCATACTTGGACAATTATAAAAGACAGACAGCTCTAGCATGGAAATAAAGATCTTAGAAGCACTATAGGACAACCACAAACTCTGGTGTCTATCCTTTGACTAAAGAAGCAGAACAAGGTTGTGCTTTTCATAATTTTTACTTGTTAGGGAAGTGGTTAAGTTAGGTGTAAGGAGCTTAAATCTAATATCTATACACATTAAAAAAATATTGAGTTTACTGCTTAGGCAAGATGAACATATTTAGGATTTATTTTAATAATAATTCAGCTCAATTTGTTATGGTATATAGGTTTACTCAGAATTCGTACAGAGTTAATATTAGTAAGAAATAAATTAACATTCTTAGTAACCCAGAAATAAACAGAGGTTAATTTTGTTAACTCATTTGCCTTCTTCACCTCTACCATCAAGTTTATTCCAGTTCAGCAGAAAAGAAAGATATTAATCATAGAATCACAGAACAGTCCAGGTTGGAAGGGACCTTGAAAGATCATCACGTCCAACCTTTTCTGGGAAAAAGGGAGCTTGGCTGAGATGTCTAGCACCCTGTCCAGTTGCATCTTGAAAACCTCCAATGATAAGAATTAATTGAAAAAAAAAAAATCAGTGAATTTTCACTATAAAAAATTTCTTTCTTATACCAAGATGAAATATTTCTGAGTGCAGCTTGTACCTGTTGCCCCTTGCCTTCTCAATAAGGCCCCTCATGAAGAGAAAGCTTCTATCCTCTTTGTAGCCACTCTTTAAGTACTGGAATTCTGTGATGAGGTCCCCTTTGAGCCTTCTATTCTCCAGTGCGCAAAGGCCTAACTTATTCTGTGTTTCCTCATACAGCAGGTTTTTCACCTTTTTGATTATCTTTTTGCCTTCCTTTGGACCATCTCCAGTCTGTTTGTATAATTTTTTAATTTAAGCATCTTCATTTCTCTTTGAAGGAGAATCCTTGGGAAAAGAGATAAGTTTTCACTTTGTGATGGGTTGCAGAAGATATAGAATCCATTAGGTTCCAGAGGAAGAAAAAAAAATAAGTTTAATAATTCATACTTTCATAGATAACTCCAGAAAGAAGAGTAAATAAGGGAATACATAAGAGAAAAAAAGATAAAAAACTAGGTCTCTGCAGTAAAGGCAATATGTTGAAAAGGCAAAAAGGATAAACCATTGTAGGAAGACATGTAGGAACCAGCATCTTGTTCCAGGAGTGTGTGCTTTTCAAATAGTAGTTTCTTCTCTTCCCCAAGGAGAGAACAACGGGAGAGAACTACAGCATTTATAACTGTCACTGCCTTGTCAACAGCATAACCACGTGTAAAAGAAAAAAAAAAATCTAAAGAAAATTCCCAGAATATAAAGAAAACATGAAATATCTGGTGTCTTGTTGCTGCAGAATGGTTATTTACCTCTTTAAAGTGTTGACTTCTCTAATGCATGGGAATGATACCAAATTTTGAGTGTAGTATTACAAAGTTTGTGGCACTTTGAGTGACAGGATTTTGGAAAGTCATGCCTCTTACAGCTATTCCTACAGTCTGTTTGGAAAATCAGAATGATGACAGTCTATCACACCGCATTCTTTATTATTATTATTATTATTATTATTATTATTATTATTATTATTATTATTATTATTATTATTATTATTATTATTATATAATATTAATAATTAATAATATTATTATATATTAATATATTATTATATATAAATAATAATAATAATAATAATAATAATAATAATAATAATAATTTTTAATACTAAATGTTAAAGGTTAAGAAAAAAAGTATATAAAAGAAAAATAAAAACTAACATGCTGGATAGCAATTTTGCCCAAAGTGGTAAGTTTGGCAGCATATTCTGTGACAGTTCAAGAGTGCACAGCATTCAGATACTACTAAAATAGCAGCGAAAGAGATTAAGGAATATAACTGTTATACATGGCAAACCATGTAAGAACTTCTTAGTTATTGTGTGCTGTGTTATGCTTGAAATCCTAGAAGGCAGACTAGCTTTATACAGGACCTCTTTTGCTCCAACACAAAATGATTTCAAACCTTTGAACCAGCATGTAAATAATATATTATAAGAATTAATATCTTAGTATCTTTATTGTATGCTTTCTAACAAGTCCATATGATTAGGACATTTTTAATGTGTTTAGTTCTTCATAAACTACTTATAAGAACTTCAAAAATTGAAAAGAAAGAAAAATCCAGAGACTATTATCACTTGGTTACTAAGACAAACCATCTGCTGTCAATGAACCACAGCTAAAGTCCTGCCAAAATGTCAGTCTCCAGGTGTGCCTGAAAAACTGCATTATAGACTGCAGCTTCTCAGCAGCTAACCAATTCAGGCTCATTAGAGCCTCATAACATCCTGCACTGCAGCAGCTGCAAGGTTTTACTTTTCACTGTCTTTTTTAAAAGCTTTGTTGTTTGCACATGCAAGGTGTTTTTTTTTTTTTTGTTTGTTTTGTTTTGTTTTTTTCTGGCTTCATAAAACCTTGAAAATGGGTCCACTCAGGATAGCAGAGAAAGGGCAAGTCTCTAAATCATCTTCTCTATTCCAAGTAAACAAACTCTGTCTGAAGTAGCAGTTAGACAAGTTATCTAGATTTTTGACTAGCTAAACCCTTGAAACTCTCCAACACCTGCAATGACCATATGATAAAATGAAGGGTACTCAACATGATGGATGTCTGCAAAGTAGCTTACTCACTCAATCAGTTTAGGTTCAAAGAAAGCCTATATTTCAGCTGTAGCAATTAAAATAGCCAGTTTTACTTCTGTGTTAACTTAAAATGGTCTTAGACAAGCACATTTGAGTTAGGGATGTTTTTTTCAGTTTAGAAATTTTGTCCACTTCATCTCTATGCTGAACATATTTTAGACTATGATCACAGATCTAGGAGGTCCTCCTATGGAAATGGAAATTATAACTGTAGTAAGGATTATACTAATCCTTACTCTAGTAATGTCACATATGTCTACTGAGACTCTTATGATGTCTGAAAGTCCTTGTTAGATACAAGGACTTCATTGATCTAGAGATGTCAAAAGCAAGGGATCTCAGAAGCTTTAGAGGCATTATGCATTGTCACCAATTCTTCTGTTCTTTGATTACTGCAACTGTTCTTGTAATAAAGCTCCTGAATTTTAGGAGATCTAAACAAGAGCAAATATGAAATAAAAGAAAGAGAATCTATCTGTTCCAGAAATAATAATGATTAATGATTAAAAAATAATTCCCAAATTATTTTTCATTAATCATGTTTCATCACATGATGACATGACATATATGATATGGAATTATATCATATATACCATTGGTGGTTTCTGAATGCAGTGAAACTCTGTTTATGAGTTGTCTTTTTAACCTTTTTCATAAACCTGTAAATGTTCTCATATTAACTACTTGAAGAAGTCAGACTTAAGGATAACTAATAAAGTCTTCTATGATTTTAAATTGCTTTAAGAGCTCCTAAGTGATAAATAATAAACACTAAAGGGCAAACATTTCATTCTGTTTAAAAGCTTCTTTTACTCTTTTAAAATAGATTCTTTAATTATCTAAATTTTCTAAGGTAACACCAACAAAAGAATGGAAATAAAAGTAATACTCACGTGATCAATTTTGAGAAATATGGTATCTACCTGAAGATTGATCCTACATGGCAGATCTAAAGTTACCTTGAAAGGATTTTGGTCTTTTTAACACAAAAATACTAGTGAGAGAGTTGGAGACAGGTAGTAGATATGCTTCTTTTTTGAATTACCCAGTGTGCTGGGTCTGTCTGGTATGGAGTCACCTTTCCCTGCAGCAGCCTACACAGTGCTGTGCTCTGCACTCGTACCTGGAACAGCACTGATATCACTCCAATGTTGTGTTACTGCATAGGGCACAGCATCAGGACTCCCTCCAAGCCCCCAAGAGCGAGCAGGCTGGGGGTGGGCAAGTGATGGGTGGGGGACATTGCCAGGGCAGATGATTTAAACCAACCAAAGGAATATTCCATAACCCATGATGTAACACTCAGCAATAGAAAGGGGGGCTCTTTTGGGGGAGAGGGCTGTCCTCCCAAACAACTGTTACGTCTTTTGAGGCCTTGCTTCCCAGGACGTGGCCAAACATTACTCGTTGATGGGAAGTAGAGAATAACTTTTTTTTCCCCTTTCTTTCTGTGCTTCCACGTGGCCTTTTTTTTTTTTTTTTTTTTTTTTTTTCTCTTTTTCTTTTCTCATTCCCTTTTCCTTTAATTAAATTATTCTGATCTCAAACTTTGAGCTCTTTGTGGTGTATCTTCTCCCCCTTTCTTTTTGAGGAGGGGGAATGAGAGAGTGGCCGTAGTGGAACTTGGTTGCCCACCTGATTAAAACCACCACATCCAGCCCCATACCTGTGCAATGAAAAAGTTTTAACACTATGCACTGCACAGACAGTTGAAATGGCAACTGTATCACACTCTTATCCAAGATGTATTTAAAATCCATTTATTCTTTTGTTGGCAGGTACTAAGCACTAAAATAGTTTGTTTTTGTTTTTGTTTTAGTTCTTATATTATAAAATCTAGAGCAAACTTTAACACTGGTAAATCTCAATGATTTATGATGTGGCACACTAGTAAAAGGCATGTTTCTCTAGCTGGGTTCCTATTAATTTCAGTATTTTTCATTGACTGCATATTGAGTGTCACCTGAAGGTAAACAAATAGTGTTTCTACCTAGGAAAGTAATTATACTATACAAAATCACAGAACTCTCTACACCAGCTGATGTCAAAGTAATAAAATAAAGATCTGGGTGTGATCATTTCTTTTCTCAGTATACATATTTGAATTATCTAAATAAAGATTATAAGACATAAATTCGAAGTTATCATCACTGAAGTTATCATCACTTGAGAATTAGTGCTAACATAATCAAGAATGTCTCAAATGTCTGTCATTCCAGTGATTTAACACCAAATTCTTTACATTATAGATCCTAGTAGCTGGTATGGTGCTGTGTTTGCGATTTGGGATGAGAAGATAACACACTGACATTTTAGTTGTTGCAGAGCAGTGCTTACACTAAGCCAAGGACTTTTTAACTTCTCACTGTCCTGCCAGCAGGCAGGCTGGGGGTGCAGCAGGGGCTGGGAGGGGACATACCCAGGACAGCTGACCCAAACTGGCCAAAGGGATATTCCATAACATATGGTGTCATGCTGAATGATTAATATGGGGGAACTGGCCAGTGTGGTGGAACTGGCTGCTCAGGGATAGGCTGGGCATCGGTCAGCGGGTGGTGAGAAATTGCATTGTTCATCACTTGTTTTGTACACACTATTATTAGTAGTACTATTATTATTATTATTATTATTAATTATTATCCTTTATTTTCTGTCCTAATAAACTCTCTTTATCTCAACCCACAGGCTTTCATTTCTTTCTGATTCTCTTTCCTATCCCAGAGAGGGAGGGGGGAGAGTGAGCAAATGGGTGTGTGGTGCTTAGCTGCCAGCTGGGTCAGACCATAATAACACTAATTCAAAAAACACAAAGACTCTCCACATTGTTACAAAAATGCACTTAAAATGCACTAAACATCAATGTTGTTTGGTTTGGAAGTTAGCTAGTTGTTGTCCCAGAATCTCGAGAATTTGGGCCCATATCTATGGCAGTTCCTGGCTGCACATTTCCTAGAGTTATGTTAATACATTCAACATTATTGATAGCAGATTTTGGTGATGTTAGGATTGTGACAATGTGAAGATTTTTATTTATTTATTTATTTATTTATTTATTTATTTATATCCTATGTCATGTACTTGTACAGCAGTACACAACATGTTGAGGTTTCTTACTCTCTTGTAATCCAAAAAAACAAGAGATTTATTTTATTCTGAAAGGTGCTCATTTGGGGATACAAGTCTCACATAACATACAGCAAACTAATGAGATGCCATGATGCTGGAAGTGCTGTCCAGAATGGTCGTAGTTAAGGGCCATCTAGAAATTACACTATTTTGTCTTGATTTTTCTTCAAGGAAAATTATGTTGGTAGTAGACAGGACAAGAGTCTAAAACATCTGTATGCTCCCTGTATATCTCCTCAAATTGACAAGACCTACTCCCTCTCTGAAAGTAGATCTACTTTCAGTCTAGAAGAATGCTGTAAAATGAATCAAAAATAAACTAATTCTTGCTATAGTATGCATTTGAATTTATGTAACTGAGAATTTTACAAGGAAATAGAAATGGAACCATATGTAACAAAAAATAAGCTACTGACAATTACTGAATTACTAGTAGCTATATGTGCTCCTCAGTAAATAAGAATAACTTGTTACTAAAGTATTTCTAATATGATTTTCTTTTCTGAAAGGTAATTTCATTTATCTTTTGTGAGCTCAAACCATGAAACTTCCCCTTTTGTTTTCTCTCATCAATACAATGTTCAGGCTGTATATATTTATGGTTCTGGAACTGTTTACTTATTGCCATCTCACTTTGCTGGAAGAGATTTCTTTGCTACATGCAGCTGGTCTCCATACTTGTGTTGCCTTCTAGAAACTAAGCAATCAAATGTACTTTCTGGACTTTGCAGAGCAGAATTCACATTAGCATTTCATTGAATCACATATAACCCAATAAGATAAAAAGGAAAGAATCTACTCTCAGAGCACTTCTTGTGTACTTAGCTGACATACATCTAAGATAAAATGATAAATATCCCAATCACAAGCTCTGATTTGTCAAAAAATCTTTTAAATATTTTTAAAGATTTTAAAAGATCTTTTAAAGATTTTAAGTCTTTTAAAGATATCTTTTTTTAAAGATAAATATTTTTGAGAAAGTTGTTTTGAAATGTATTTCTATTATCAGTCTTTCAAACATTTAGCTGGGAACCATTTCTTAATTTCAGTGATTAAAGACTGACAAGATGCAGGAAGAACAGTAACTTAAACATTCATTTGAAAAATTATTAAAATGTAAAATTTGAGCAATTTTTTTTTTTTTTCCAGCTATTTCATAGTAAGAAATATACTAAAGTTAATATCCACAAAAATATTCATAAAGATACAGGAGAAAATCAATTTTTTTACAGAGAGGAGGATGAAAACTCTCTATATTAAAAGAAACTAAGTAGACAATTTTATTTTTTTTTCTGTTATTAACAAAAAGCATGAACCTGAGTTTGAAATATTTTATTTAAATGTTAACAATTGTAGCAATTTCTGTTTAAATAACTACCTGAGGAGAAAGAATTTTCCATTATCACTGAACAGAAGACATACATTTCCAAGGAAATAAGATTTTATAAAAAAACAAACAAACAAACAAACAAAAAAACATTAATTTCCAGAAAATGAAAAAAGAAAAAAAGAAAGAGAATCTGTATGTACTTATGTATGTATGCATGTAGGTATAAACGCACATAGATAGATATTCGTGCATTTGGTGAATGCGGGGGAAAAAAAAAAAAAGTTTTATTTATTTATTTTTCTTAAATTCAGAACTCTTTTTACCCCTTCAAAAGGTTTCTGGTTTCTAGTCTATGCACCAGACATTGCAAAATTAGTCCCTGTTGTACATGTATTAGTACTTTGTCCAGTCTAAACATCTTGAGCAAAGGAATGTCCAATGGGAGACTTATTTTGCACAGCCTAATACATCTCACTGTCAGAAAATTGTTTCTGATATTCAGCCTAATTTTTTCCTCCCTTAATTTCCTTCCATTGCTCCTAATTATGTCTCCTTGTGTCACCCTAAATCATTTCTCCCCCTGCTTGGTTTTATGGCCTTCAAATACTTGCAGAATGTTATCATATCCTTAAGAGTTCTCACTTAGCCAAATTCTGTGTAGAAATTTATGTAAATTGGCACCACTATATTGACTTATGCTATTTATACCACTTGAGGATATAAGGCACAACATTCTATTCACATGGGAAGAGAATTTGTGCCAGTTTGTGTCATGATTCACACCTGCCTAGAGAACAGAGAAGAAAAGTATGTTCCAACCATTACCTGTTTCTTCAGGCTCCCACAGCCTGCTACCACTGCCTCTTTAGTAGGCAAAACTGTTAGATTCAACAATAGATTCAAGAATAGAATAGATTCAATTAGATTCAAATATTTATATGTGTGTATATATGCACCTCAGATACCAGACATAGATACTGTGAAAAATCTCTGATGTCAACACAACAAATATATTTGAACAAAGGCTGACCCTAATAGGTAAGGCTTTAGGCCAGCCAGGTTCTGTTTTACACATTAAACCAGTGGATAATACACTTTACTTCTGGGCTGGTAAACTTCTGAAGAATGTTATGAACCCAGTCAGGGATGGATTACAATACTTTTGTCCAAGCTAGAAAACTCTTCTGTAGAAAGTAATAACTCCTTGATAAATCTGTACATGCTCTTGAAGTACAGTAATAGTGTTGAATAGTGTTCTACATTCTGAATAGTGTTTATGCTCCTATGATGACATAGTCTAGTCAGACTAAATAAATAAAGAAATGAATACATGAATAAATAATAAAATCAATGGCAATTCTGGAAAAAAAGTAAATAAATAAAATAAAAGCTAATTATTGTCATAATCCTTGATGATTCAGTAAATCCTTTTTTTTTTTTTTTTTTTTTTTTTTTTTTTTTTTTTTTCAGAAAGCACCAGTTCTGCACATCAAACAAAAAGTTCAAGTGGACTGTAAATGATAATGTTATCTAGATAAGTATGTACTTCAGGCAGTGGTACAAAATAGTTTGGTTTATCACAAGAGAGAATGATCTTTGTGATTTTCATATCATTCAAATTATATGCAGAATTGAAAATTGAGAAACAGTCAACACATCTATGAAATTTACCACCCTTATTCATTCTGTAAACTCTTCTTAGAGGCCAGAAATGAACTCAGAACAGATGTAATCTTCTTAACTCAACTCAGCTTCACCTAAAGAGTCACAGTCTTGAAAAAGAAGCATAATAGCAGACAGATAACAAAGATTCCTTGTTTGCCTCTTCAAAACAGCATGGATCTATAGCAAACACACATGACAAGACAGGTTGGTTTCAAACAGAGTATCACAGAGCGCCTTTCTGACAAGCACACCTCCCACACATGACTTCTTGGTGTCAAAACTCCCACAGCAGGAGCACTGAAAATCTTGTAATGTGACATAGGCACAATCTACAGGAGGCAAGGTGTGGATGGTAGAAGGCTAAGGCTCTGTCTTGTTGGCACCATAATCACAAAATTATTCAACAAAGAGATTGTATCTGTGTATATGTAATCCTCATACCTTTTGGAATTGTGATGTCAAACTGTTCATTATAAAAATGAATTTAATCCTTAACAGTTAAGAATATTATTTCTCTGCAGAATCCTCAACAGTTACAGGAAAGTTATAATGCATTAGAATAATAAACCATTTATGTAGCTTAAGAAAACCTTTCTCATAATGCAATCATCAAGGTTCTAAAGCTACCCCACAAGAGTGCAACTCCTGCTTTGTGGTGACTTGCTGAAATATGCAGGATGGCATGTACCACTTACTGCAGTCTGTATGGTACTCAAACAGATCCGTGGGAAAGAGCATGGGGAAGATTATCATGACTGAAAACCACATGAACATGTAGCAGTGCCTGTTATTTGGACTGATCTGCTTCCATGTCAGCATACACCCAGAGAAGAAAGAGGGGAAGAAATGCTACGTTACAGTGTAGAAACCTATTAACCTTAATGGACAAAAAAAGTGGTACTGTCACTGCAGAACGATCCCCTGACAGGCATAACTTCTTTGCTAATAAAACCTTCAGTTGCCCCAAAAAATTGACCAAAAAATAAAATAAAATAAAAAATTCTGATTAGAGCAAATAAGTAAAATTCGTAAATCTCCCATGTTACTAGTTACTAGAATAGCCATGAAGACACTGCATCAGCTTAAAGAAACCACTTCAGATAAGATTCACCAAAGATCAGGTCTTTCTTGAGCACTCAGAAAGAAAACCTAACTTCCTTCTAAAATACCCATATCAGTTCTTCCAGATTTTCTGTTTTCTGAGAGATATAATGTCTATTGTCTTGAATGTATTTCTGTGTATTTGGTAATGGTAATGATTTTAATGAATTAGTTGCACAATTTCAAACAAAGGTAAATGAGATACATGGCAAAAAATCTGTTGCCCTTGTTAGCTATTGTGTTGCCTTAGCATATTTTCCTTGAAAATAACATTACTTATTCTTAATGATGTTTGACACTGTACATTTTCAACTGAATTTCATTTCTATGTTTTATCAGCATACTTTCAAATGTATAACTTTCTGGAATTTTCTTGTCATTAAAACAGTTCAAATTAGTTCCTGTTCACTTCAGTTGTGCCTTATCTTTAAAAAAAAAAATAATCCTGTTGTGTACATATGTGTGTTTGTGTATGTGCATGTTGGTATTACTACTGCTTCAAAATGCAATATAATAACATTCTTATTTTAGACTTATTAGTGCTGTTCCATATTATGGTAGTTTGAATTTAAGGCATGTTCCAAAAGTCCACCACAGTCAAAAGTATGTTTTGCAATTAACTTAAGTAAATCTGGGGTAAAATTGCAGAAGCTCAATCGAAACTAAACAATTAGGCAGCTCTGTTTGAAGCAGAGTTTGATTGTACAATTCTGTTTTGTTCACTATCCACAGAAATTAAACATTTGGAGTAGAAAATGCTTCCCTGGCCAATCTGCCTATATTCTTTCCTGTGGGAAACAAGGATAGTAGGAGAAAAAAAAAAGAAAAAAAAAAGAGTATGGCAGCCAGTTCTCATCTCAATATACAGTCATGTTGCAGTTTTCATGAATATCCATACAACCCATTTGTAGCTATGAGAATTTGACAAAGAATGACAATTTTTAAGAGATTTTAATTCTAGACGCAACTAAGGAACATATGTAAAATCTCTAAGATCTGATTTCTGATTTTCAGAATGGCCTTTAAAATAAATCACTGGAGAGGTAATATTAAAAGCAATATATAGGAATCCTCATCTTCAAAAGTCCAATGTAACCTCCTGGAAATTTGGTTAGGAGAGCTCTTAGGTATTTAGGACTGCCAGCTGTTGTTGAGTGAAGCTAATTCATTTACTTTTCAAAGGAAATAGAGGTTACTTCACAAGACATCTCAGAGTAAATATTCAGGTATTCTGAATATTCCTCACAGAACATTTTTTCCTCCACTAACTAAAGAAGACATCTAATAAGACCATTTTTTTTCAGGCTAAATAGTTATTTATTTATTTATTTTGATAACTACTTAAAATTTTTTTAGCATAGTTTGTAAAATTACATTAAAGTTACCCAAACTGATCCAGTATTTACCACCAGTATTTAATAAGGTTTATAAATAAAACTCACTAATATAACAAATAATAATAATAATAATAATAATAATAATAATAATAATAATAATAATAATAAACAAATAAATAGTCTTAGTGAGCTGTTCACCACTTCATATGAAGTCCAAGATAAACATCTCAGGATCCTGAGGGAACTAGCTGATGTAGTTGTCAAGCCACTCTCCATCATATTTGAAAAGTCATGATGGTCAGACAAAGTGGCCAGCAGGACAGGGGAAGTGAGTGTCCCCTTCTACTCTGCTCTTGTGATGCCTCACTTGGAGTATTGCATCCAGCTCTGGGGTCCTCAGCATAAGAAATATATGAACTTGTTAGAGTGGGTCCAGAAGAGGGCCACAAAGATGGTTAGAGGACTGGAGCACCTCTCCTATGAAGACAGGCTAAGAGAGCTGGGGATGTTAAGCATGAAGAAGAGAAGGCTCTGAGGAGACCTCATTGTGGTCTTTCAATACTTAAATGGGTCTTATAAAAAAGATGGAGAACAACTTTTTATATGGGCGGGTATTCATATTACATTAGGGAATGGTTTTAAACTAAAAGAGAGGAGATTTAGATTAGATATTAGGAGGAAATTCTTTACTCAGAGGGAGGTAAGACACAGGAACATGTTTCTCACAGATGTTGTGGATGCCCCATCCCTGGAATTGTTCAAGAATAGATTGGATGAGGCCCTAGGCAAGCTGATCTAGTGGTAGCATCCCTGTCCATTGCAGGGGCATTTGAACTAGATGGTCTTTAAGGTCCCTTCCAACACAAACCATTCTATGATTCTATAAAAACATCTGTACCTTCAGCCTTACAAACATAAAGTGAGAATGCGAAGAACCATAAAACATTTAAGTACTTGATTTATGGAAGCATTTAGAAGACTAGAAAGCTCATGGACAGTCATGACTATTCTGTTGAAAACTCCAAACATGAGTACATCACATGCTGGTGTCCCATATGCAGGGGAATGTTAGGGGGATTGGAATTTGAGCCCTATGTAGCATAACTTATAACTATACATAAAAGAAAATAAACAAACAAGCACACAACAGACAAAATGAAAGTATGTTCAAAAAACTACTTTCTGTGTTTTTAATTTATCCAACTAAGGAAGCATATAGCAACATTACACTTCCATTGCTTTATCTTCATCCCCAGCTACTCAACATAATTCATTTAACCTGGACAGAGGTAGATTCACCAAAGTCTGTTTTTCATCAGAACTACCAGATTTCATTGAAACTCATGGTTTTCACTTAAATTTTCAGTTGGAAATAGTATGAAATTTAGTATGTCACACTGAATGGAATTATTTTTGAATGGAAGCAGTGAAAAAAGGGAATAAATGTAAATTTAAGGTGCAATCATTATTTTATTTGCTGCTGAAGTAAGTGAGAATCTTTCTCTCGGTCACAGCAGATTTAGGATTAGGAATTATGAGTGTAACAGACAGATCTTCAAGTACCTCAGTGAATGACCCATGATGCATTTCACAGCAGAGAACCAAGTAAGGAAAAATACAGTTTTGGCAGTCTCTGTTTCATTCTTCCTTGACTGTGTTCCTTTGCTTTCAGATTCTTGTGATCTGGGCATAGTTTCAGGGTAGATGAAATTATTTTTTTTTTCTGCTGTTGAGACAAGCAAATAATAATAATAATAATAAAAGTAATTAATTAACTTTTTTTGTTGTTGTTTTTACAGTGCAATGGATAAGAAGAATTGTAGGTTATTGTTAGGATCTTCTCTCTTTTTAAAGGTGTGAAATTTTAAATCTGAATTGTTTTAAAATGATGATAGATTTTTCCGTCTCTTGATAGTGCTAAACGATGTATATATCGTTTAGCATGAACATTTTAACATCTTAAAAAACATCTTAACATTTTTAAAGGTTACATTTTTTCCCCCCACTTTTATGCAGTTATTCTTACATTTTTGTCTTTCAAGATCTTAAGAGCACTCTGTTTAAAAGGTAAAAGCCAGAATAGCTGTATTTCTTTAGGACAAATAGGGGAAAAATCCATTTGCTTCTATGCATTCCTCACATGTTTGATTGTGCATGGTACTGCAAAGCACATATATACAACATTGCCTCTGGAGTACTCATATCTTTTCTTCAGTGTGCTGTCAAAAATTTATGCCAATACTACTGATAGTTATCTGAAGAGGTCAAGCTCAAACACAGAAATAGTATATCTCTTTAGCTCTAGTGAGAACAGATGGCAAATCATACTTAGAAAAAAAGCATTTATTTATCTATTTATTTATTTTCAGTGAGGCATTCCTAAAAGATTCTTCAAGTCTGACTAGAAGAAAATGATATATAAACTACTGTTGTGGTATTCCTCTTCATGAGAAGATACAACTAAGAGATGCAAATAATTTATTTATATATTTCCTTTCTTTTTTTTCTGCTTAAATATTGTCTTGGACCAAGTTGGATTTCAAAAACTTATTGGAAGTCATTCCATAAAGGTTTCATCTGAATTTAAGACTCAGAGAAAGAAGTCTATTAATACACATGCAGATCACAAAACACATTTATGAAATCTGTGTGTGCAAGTTGTAAATGAAGAATTATAATTATTTTCCCATAGTTACTATTTTCCATAATGTTTATTTCCTTTTTTTTTTTTTTTTTTTTTTTTTTTTTTTCAATTTACTTCTTCTGTATTTTTCCTATATATTTTAATGTTCTTTATTTACAAGCTTAACTCCCCTGTCCTTCTTTCTTTTTAAGATTTGGTAAAGTTTTTTTTATCTTTTTGAGACACCAAAAGAGGGAGATTTATTGCTTTACTGACAAATGAACATAGCAATCTTATGGAAGTTAATATTCCTTAAGTAAATGTTTTTATTAGCAAAAATATGAAAACAACAGAAATGATCCATAGTGTCTCTATTCTCAAAAACTGCTGTTTATATTTGAATATTTTTCATTAACTTATTCTGTATGCCTGCAAAAAAAAAGTCTTAAGGAATGTACGTATGATCTTGAAATTTTGAGTCCTTAGAGAGTGTGGTACAATTTAACAAGTTGCTACATTTACATACAATTCTGACTTAGGTATTGAAATGTTTTAGGTTCATCTGTTGTCCCCATGTCACCAACAAAAAATACTTCCTACTTATAGAGCAGTTTTTTATCCATCTCTCACAGACCACATAAGCAGAAAGAGCTAAAGGAGAGTAAATGACAGTGCCATGTAGTGGCAGAGCCATATTTGGAATTCTGGTCTTAAGACAAAATAGGAACAGCTATAAGAGAAATAAAGACTTGGAAAAAGGTCTTGCTTAAAACTGTAATCGTAAATGGTATGTGATAGGCATTAGCCATTGTCTGATAAAACAGTGTCAAGGATGGACTTCAATAATAGACAGGGAAGGCATCAGCAGTGTGTTATTACAACCTTTGTAATGAAGCTGATTTTATAGTTTTTCTATGACTCCTACTAGTTGTCCATATTTGCTGTCTCTTCAGTTCATCTTCCAGAAAGTAAAGGATTGGCTGTTTTCTCCAGAGCCGTTGTCATCAGTCTAAAGCAGAAAATCTCAAGTGTCAAGATTCAATATAAGAATGACAGGAATGACAGAAAAAGCAAAAAATAGGAAAGAGGAGGCAGTGTTTATAGGGCACCATAGATTATAAAATCTTTGAAAACAAACAAAAACCAACCAAATAAATAAATAAATAAATAAACACATCCAAACACCAGGTTTTAAATAATTATATTCTTTGGGATTTAGTATACAATTATTTTACAGTGTAAAGAAAGGATGGTTTGGTAGGTAGATCATCAAGGTCATAGGAAGCCAAGTTACAAATGCAAGTCCTTTCTAATTAATGAAGGTGTACCAGTTATGACAAAAGAATTTGAGAATGGCATTTACTATTTTAGATATCTAGAAGGTAGACCTGGACCTATGTCACAAAACTTCCAGTTGACATTAGGATAGGAACTGAATGGCCTAGATTTGGTAATATAAGTTTCAAATTTGTGAGAAAAGTTGACAAACTCAAATTTGGGAAAAAGAATATTCTATACTTAACAGTTGTAGAAACACTCTAGAAACAGGTAGTTCTGCTGTTCTGTGTCTTTGAATTCCAAGACATATAAGAGCAAAGAGGAGTAAAGGATATACCTATCCAAAGCCTTCTCCCATATTCCCTATTTTGTGGTTTCATTTGCCATTTTTTAGCACTCTGACTTCTACATTTCCACCACTTTGTCTATCCACTTAATGTATAGAAAAAATTACTGATTAATTGATGACTGTGTATTATATTCATAGCTGTAAAGAAAGTGGGCTTTGATATTGCAATTGGCATACTTATATTGTTTGTAGTCCTAGCTTTCTCTTGCCTTTGTTCCTTTTGTCTAAAATGTATATATAGACAATAATACTTTCCTACATAATGAGAATAATGAAAAGGAAAAGACATATAATACTAGGGACTTAGCTAAACCATGTTAAAAGCGAACACTTAAGTATCTAAATCAAACATGGTAAACATTACACCAGACTTCAAGCTGCCAAAGAACATCTCCATGACTTTTAATGTTGTGCCAAAGAAAAGTCATCATGCTAAACGAAAACGTACTTTGGTTTCTTAATATGACTTTAGTGAATATAAAGTTTCTTCAATGTGTTTCATCTTCCTTTTCCTGCCAGGTGTCAATATCGGTGCTACAGAGTGTTGGTGATAGAATTAGCAAGTTAGGATAACAAAAGAAATCTCTGGGAAAAGGCTCACGTATTTCCTTGTAAATAAGGACATAATGTTCAAAGGAAGTGATCAAAGTGGTGGTATTACATGGTTGAACTTTCACTTAGATGGTAGCATTACATGTCCCTTGTCAGATGTGCTGCCTCAGCATTTCAAACTACAAAGGGAATGTCACAACTCCAATGCAAGTTACTGTGAAATACTTTGGTTTATATAGTGAGCCATACAATATAGAGCATTGAAAATATATAAGAACTTAGAATAAAACTGTAAATTCAGATGTGAAGATTAGGGTTTTATTTATTTACTTTTTAATTCACTAATCAATTTTTCATTAAATTTTAAAACATATACTATGTTAATAGAGTTAATATTTTTAGCACTGAAAAGGAGGAAATAACTGTTTTCCCAGAATTTATTTGTGTTTTATTCTAAAGATTAAAAAGAATAAAAAAGATATTCTTTTTATTCTAATTTAATATTTTATTTTATTTTATTTTATTTTATTTTATTTTATTTTATTTTATTTTATTTTATTTTATTTTATTTTATTTTATTTTATTTCCTTAAGGAATATACAAATGATTCTATTTGAAAATTTCTATATATACTTATTTCATGTGGTTATTAAAGATCCTGTAGTAATTTTCTCCAGAGTCATGGCTGATAATCCTATTTTCCTGACCCAGTTTCAATTTCCATAGTTACTATATCAAAACCCCTTTGTTCAGATTCCCTGAAGTTGTGTGAAGGGGCTGGTTTTCATCAAACTATGTCTTAAGAGGAATTTTTAATATGTGTGAGGGAGACAAGGGTAGTGTGAAAAAGGTTATAACCTTTTAGTTTGGATGTTCTCTGCCCTGAAGACTTAAGGGAAGCAAAAATCAAGATGCCCTCAAACTATGATTTTGTTATGATTGTTCTATCTTAAATGGATAGAATGGAACAACTCTGAAAAGAACCTGTAATTTTTGTGTACTGATGTAACTTTAATGGAGAACTGGTAAGTTGTAGTATTAAATATATTTTGCAGCTGAGGTGGTCACACTGAAGTGATAATAAAGAAGGTGAACCAAATCAGTAATAAGACAGCTATATGTGTATAAGACAGCTGTTTTATAATGTGTGGGAAACCTGCAGAGACTACAGATCTTTCTAACTGACATATCGTGTCCAAATGTACATTCATTATCTTTATTACTCTGCCTTGTATTTTAGATGATGAACAATGACTCAGTGTCTAGCGTCCTCCTGTAAGATTATTCTTTGAAGGTGGTATAACAAAGATGAGGGAAGGGAGAGGCTGATGTGGGTTTTGGTCATTTATTCAGAAATACTGACACTCCATGTTAAAGTTAATGACAGCGTATTCTCCTGAGAACTGCCTAAATACAATAGTGATAAACACAATTACTGAAAAAATTATTCTTGGACTATGTTCAAAAGTCGTTAAAAATAATAATAAATCTGCTATTCTTTTAGTATGTATTTTGTTTGTTTAAAGCCAGGGTATTTAATAAAATAATGAATACATGTAGATCAGAGAACATTACAGATACAGCTGTTCAATCACTTTGAATCATAAGAAATAATAAATATATT
This sequence comes from Aythya ferina, assembly GCF_964211825.1. Taxonomy (NCBI): domain Eukaryota; kingdom Metazoa; phylum Chordata; class Aves; order Anseriformes; family Anatidae; genus Aythya; species Aythya ferina. Next base: position 35,608,521 of record NC_140301.1, on the reverse strand, counting down.
TTTAAACTGCAAATATAAATAATGCATATCTATGCAACATTGTCATAATTGAACAGGTACTTTGGTTCAGATTCCTACACTATATGTCTTAGGGAGAACTTTTCCTTTGGGTATCTCCTCTATGTACTTCCTTTTCTCTCACTTTTTTTTTTTTTTTTTTTTAATTTATTTTTTTGCCCTTGCTGTCCACCTCAGACTTTTTGTCATCTTACTTCTCACTTATCTCTCATGCTCCTCTTTTTCAGTGTTCCATCTCTTTCAATAGATGTAACCATCTGTCTGAATCACAATTTAAGAAACATACTGTGTATCTGTATTAATATAATCAGGAGTGCACTTGCAAAGTGAATCTCAGCTGTCTCCACTTGTCTTTGGTTCACATAGTGGAGTGATCCCACAGTGAAAGAATTGGGTTCCTGGCAGATGTGATCTCAAGATTCTCCTATTTCATTCCAGCTTCAAAGGTGCATTTGGTTTATGGGACCAAACCAAACCAAATCTGAAGTAATCTGCTTCACACCAAAATACAGTTTAAAAGATGTTAGCTTCTCAACAGTGTCTTCGAAGTCTGTGCTCCTTAATTGTGCTGCTTGCTAAGGTGCACATATACATGATTTTATTCAGTCTGATTTTTTTTCTTTCCTTTAAATTGTACATTTGAGAAATTAATTTCAGAGACAGGCTCAGACTCCTTTGTTTACAGTCTTACAGTCTTATTAAAATTTTCCTTAGTATAGAAAATGGTTTTTGTAGAAAAGTTTTTTTGTTTGTTTGTTTGTTTGTTTGTTTGTTTCTTTCCCATGGATTGTCAGCACTCTTAGCACCAGGCTTTTATGTAATTCTTTGGGTATTTCTGATTCTTCTTCAACAAACATAAATCACAGAAATATACTTTAAGAAATCTGATTAAAGGAAAATATACAGAGGCTCGGTTCCTCCAATAAATGATCAATGGTGGGGTTTCTTTGTTTGTTTGTTTGTTTTTGCTTTCTGAAAAAAATTATAGATAGTGCTTTTCTGTTTTTGTTACTAGTTCTAATGTGTGGCCTCTCGAGCCTTCAAGCTCTTCAGGGAACAGCATAAGACTTAAAATGACTGAGAAACCTCTTTCACTTTTGCTCTCAAGGCATACAAATTTTTTGATTGTATGGTAGTTTTCTTGAAATGAGATACCTTAGTGATGAAAGTCTCTGCTCTGTTTCTGTCCATAGATAATAAATCTGTGAACACCAAGAAGTCTTAGCTGCAGAGCTGTTCACCGAGAATTTTGAATAGTCCAGTTTTACGAATCATCGTTATTCCATATAAATGTCAACTTCTTCTCCACCTCCAATCCCATATGCTCTTGATCACGATCTTCTGCCTTTCATCAAATGAGTCTTTAAATGAACTCAGTTCAGTCTTTCACCCTAGAGCAGTTCACCTAAGTTCAAGGGTAAGTCATAAGTGGTCAAGAAAGGAAATCTGCATTGTATCTTTATCTTTCCAAAACTTAAAATGGCATCCAGGTTGATGGATTAAAAATTGTTCATAATTTTATAATATATATATTTTTAGAACAGAAATGGGCCTTAATTTTGTGTTCAAGTTTTCTTCTAACTGTTCACTTTCAAGAAAACAACAATTTTATTTACATTTTACACTGAACACATTTTGTTTTACTAGACTCTAGGACAGTTCTTTGGAATTCTGCATCTGAAAGAGGATCATCACACCCTTAGAACATCTGGTTACTCAGTTATTAAAAGCAGTTCAAAACCAATATGGTGAAGGAACTAAATTAAGTGTTATTATTGCTAAGAGAAAATTAAAATTCTGCCCTGAAATCTGAAATAATTAATTTGTGGGTCTTAATCTCCGCATCCTGTTGTCAATGGCTAAACATGACATTGTGTGTGTCTGGTATTAAGAAAGAATTTCTTTCTCATGGAAAAATTCAGAAGTCTCCTCTAGGGGGCTTCATTGCACAAAGTGATTTGTGTGTTGTGATTCTTCCCAGAGAAGCTTAAAAATTCTTAAACTAAGGTGCAAAATGTTGAAGGACAGCCACAACCATTGTAAAAGGAATCCAAATAATATATGAATATGTGTGATCCTTGGTGTGTGATTTTCCCATAAACCTATGCAAACTTAACAGTCATTTTGTCAATGATACCAGTATGATCTGGCAAAAAACGAATTCATTTTACATTGTTTAGAAACTGATATGCAACAAAAGAGGAGTTAGCTGCCAATAACAGACAATGTTTATCTTGACATTGTAACTAAATATTGTATCCAAATCAGCTTTCAAATATGTTTCTTTCTCGGAAGCTTTCCATTAACTTTTCCTTTAAAATCTCCAATTGTTTGGAGATTACAAAAACAAAAATTATTTGTTTAGTCACATTTACATCATGTTAGGTCTTCTGGAGATCACGTCTATCTGAAATTTTGCTCCCCAAATTATATGACAAAATTAGCATATTGGTTAATAAAAATAGCAATCGAGCATAGTCATTAAAAACACTTTGTAGGTAAGGGAAATACTTTCCCTCTCCACTTCTGTCTACATTCCAGAATTGCTCGTGAAACTAATTTCCATGTTCTGTTTATTCCATATCAATAAAATCCCTAGAAAAAGAAAATCTTATTTATTTATTTAATTATTCATTCATGACCTTACCTACTCACAGATTTGTGACACTGCATGAATCTTAATAATGACTATGTAGTTATGATTTCACTCTACCTTCTTCATTTGGGAAAATGGTCATTTATCTACATGTCCTGAATTACATAACAGCATTTGCAAATTATTTGTATCTGAATATATTGCATAGGCTGTTGGTTAAAAGGCAAACTCATTGATGTGCTTGAAGAAAGTCAGATGTAGTTGAGACTGTGGACACTAAAATAGTCCTGGTTATAAAAACAGAATTGCTGGGGAGGAGGGAAGAACAAAGAAAAAGTTGTGTTTATCCATATTGCATTTGATAGTCATTGTTTTGGCTCTTTACACTGTGATAATTACCAAACTATACATCATTTCCAAATTCTCCTTGGTTCCAGCATGCATTTGGCATGAACTCATTTCAACTGGCTCATTACACTGCTTTTGGACTCAGAAAAGCTTGCAGACTGATAATGTCAGGGTGGAGCAAGATCCTCTATTGAATCATTCAGAAATCACAAAATGACCTTCAAATGATCTAAGATTTAGCTTTTAGTGTAACATATATTCCCTTAGTAATTCAGTTTTAGCTATTTAAATTTGTCATTATTTTATAGAAAACTGAAAAGATAGATATAGTTAATGGAGTTTATAAAGTCTATGTATTTGACCAATGTGATTTTATCCCTGACAGATATTACAAATTTCTTCACCAGATTTGCTTATTTACGGCTCGTTAGCTATGCTAAACTGTATGTAAGTTTTATAAAATTGCAATCAATACTTTCGCTTTTCAAGTCTTACTTACGTTTGGTGATTCTATTTTTATATATTTTTTTAATTTTAATTTTTATTTTTGGTGTTGTAAATCATAGTAGCAACACTGGTTTATACCAGCTGAGATCTATTGCACAGTAATTTTACTCTCTTTCTTTTATATGCTGTCTGTATATCTTCTGCGCTGGTGATTTAGTTTAACTAACATCTATGGGGACCTTCAATTTTTTCAATTATGAGAGAGGTCATTAAGGGTACAGTTTTGAGAAAATACAGAAAGCAGTGTAGGAAAAGGTCTTAAGCTCATAAATGTTCTTAATTATATATTGTGTCCTTAGTGTAAAGAATTACTTTCAGGTCATTCTGTCTCTTTTATCAGAATAAATCACCATCATCATTTGTTCTTTTGTGCATTCAATTCATGACATAATAGTGTCAGAGGTGGCACAGAATATATACATATATGCTCAAATTCCAACACAGTGACCCAAATTGTGTCTACAGCTGCCAAGCAAACTGCCAGAGACATTTAACAGAAAGGGCTTGTTTTAGAGAAGTATTTGGTTCTACTGAAGGGAGGTAAACAGAGCTATGACTTAGTGAATCAGATGAAGGAACTAGATTCAAAGCCCATTTACTGCATAACTGAAAATGAGTTTGACTACCTGATCCTAATCCCTGGTTCATATTAGAAAAATAATAACAATAACAATAACAATAACAATAACAATAATAATAATAATAATAATAATAATGCTAGAGCATCTGTAATACTTGGAAATTTTTGCTTCAAATAGAAGGAGGACCAGAAAAGAAAGTTGTGCTAAATTTCAGAACTGAAGTGCATCAGAAGGATTGCACCAGTATACTTTCATGGTGGAAAACAACACATTAAAAAGAAATCACATGGTATAAGCTTACCTGACATTTTTACATATTGGAAGGAAAAAAAAAAAATGTCTCCGAACACTGAATTTTAACCTCAATTTTTTCTGTGTATGCAACATTTCTAAGAAAAAATAATTAAGTTCTGTTCTTAGCAGAAGACTAGTTCCTGAGATTATAGACTGAATTGATAGTCAAGAGATTAAGTTCAACTTCTGTATTTTAAGAATTTCTGAAGAATTTCTATGTAGTCACAAGACCATGCCATATCACAAAACAGAGGGATTCTGCATTTGCACAGTGCAGGTTTAACATTCTCCTGGGAACAGCTCTGGTATATCTGATTTCACAGTACATGTAACATAAAGTCACTCTGTAGGTGCAGAATAAATTTCAGGTGACGGATTTGCCATATACCTGCAAATATATGTACATCCAGCACATACATAGTGATCAGCAGTCACCTCTGGATATAAAATGAAAAATGTAAGTTGTTCTTGAGAAAATACACCTGCTATCACATTGAGGTCAATGTCACATTAAGCTTTATTCTCCACTTATGCTTTATATGAATATATAAAGTGCCTCCAGACCCAGGACTTGGGAAATATAGGTCATAAGATGTATTCCCAGAAAAAGACACCTTTTGGAACAAGCTGGTAATAGACCATGCATATTTACTGGAATAAACTTTTTTTTTTTTTTTTTTTTTTAAGAATATTTATTTATTTATTTATTTATTTATTTATTTATTCTCCAGACCTGATCCATAAGATCAGGAAGGAAAGAAAGAGTCCAACATCATAGTGTAATATATATATATTTTTATTTGATATTGCTTGTGCAGCTCAGACTATTCTTTATTTTGCTGAATTCCAGCCTAATAGTGGCCATACACTGTTAATTATTTATTACAAATATAACAAAGACATCACAATAAAGAATAGTAAGAATTAATTGCCAGTGTGAAAAATCTCACAACCTAAATGTCTGTTAGACTTCTAAACTTTCTTTAGCTAAATAGAAAATAAGTAACTAAAATATTAGGAAAAATCAGGTGCAAAACTCTCTACATTGCCAAACAAGTTTTATGCTGAGGGTCTTAACTAGATAAAATTCTGCTGCATAAAAATATATATTTCATAGCGCTGATTGTGTTAATGGGACAAAGTAAAAATGTTATAGTGAAAGCACATTTCTCCTTAATCTATTACAAGATTTAGAGTAGCAGATATCTCACGATTAAGCAGAAATGTAGATGGACATATAATTAAGGTAAGTATAAAGTGTTTAAGATGTAAGTCTAAGCTTTTCTGAAAGTGAACCATTGCTAATTAAATTATGAGTAAAATATTAAATGCAACAAGCAAACTGACACTTGACCTTTGTTTCTGAGTAACTACCCAGCCTGATAATTACTTCTGTTTAGGTTCATAGAGATATAAACAAAAAAAACTATTGATTTGTGAAAGAGAAAAATAATTCCTTCGGAAATAATTTGACTCAGAATTGACTAATCAAAATTAAGTTTATATATATATATATATATATATTAGATTCATTAAATATATATATATATTAGATTCATGTTAAATTAGTCTTAATGTGAGACAGAAATTTACACTGGGCTTCTTTTCCTAGTAAATGATACAAAACCTAACAATATCAACAGAAGTTTTTGTATTTGCTTCTTGCATTAGGCCATCAGCTGCCCAGAAGCAATGATACCTGCACTTTGAAGTCACTTTGAAGTTTCATAAATTTCTATCAATGTCATGAATCTGAACTGTAACCTCAATACAACTGAGTGAGCTTGTGTAAGACAGTATTGTAATAGATGGCTCTTATTTCTGTCTCTTCTTGATAATAGGAATGTAAAGAAAATTAAGGTGTTTTAGCTCTTCTTACTTTGACATTCCATTTTTTGTTTTATGTGATTTGTTCTTTGAGAAGTGGTGTTTCAATCTTGGACACTGCAGAAAGGAAGTCTTATTTTATTAAAGCTTGTACATAAAAGTAACACAATAACATGATATATTACTGCTTGTTTCACAGAATGTCTTACTAGTTCATGTTGGCACATGCAGAAAGTTATGATGATTACGTACTCCAGAGTTCCTGAAGCAATAGATATGTATACAGCATGTTGCTAATACAACTGAGTCTGGATCCAAAAAATCTCTCAGATTTATAATGAAAACTCAGTTTTAGTAGGATGTTCAGTGATGCACTGTTCTAAAATAAAGGCCATAACACCTACCAACACCTCATTTTCCAAAATCTCAACATTCTTCATATGTTTGGAAGGCTAGCATCAGATCCATAAATGCCAGATACTATCTATAACCTGATATGAGACATGTTAGAATTAACAACTCCCTAGATCAGACATAAGGTATAAGAATATAAATCTTGGAAACAGTGTACTGAACACCAAATATGACTATAAAATTTTCCTTCTGAAAAGAAAAAAAATCACATATAGAATGTCAATGAAGATGCCAATTTACAGTCTAAAGAAATTCAATGTACCGAAGACATAAACTTGTGTTCCATCAAATATTTTTAATGGTCAGCAAGTATGTGACTAGGATAAGTCTTTAGCTAAAATTGTTCAGTTTTATAAAACACTTGTATAAAGCTCTTAAAATCCTTTGGTACAACCAGCAAAGCTACAATTGGAAATATTGCAACCTTAGAAATATTATCTGATGCCCTTGTGATTTTTGACAGTAGTCTTCTCTAGGGCTAGTACATTTTGAAACAACATAATCAAACTCTGATTCTAAAGGCTTGCTAGGCTGTGGAGAGGCTATATTGTCCTAGAGTTTTTGTGAGTTATTATTAACTTTGTGTATTGATGTCATATCTTCAGTGGACACTGCAACTCACATCATGAGATTTGGTTGATGGGCACAAAAAGGAAGCTTCATCTTCTAGGTATTCTGATTCATGTGTTCCCTTGAGGTGTTCCCAAAATCACTGATTCATGTATTATCTACATGCTGAAATATAGTAATCAAAAGTTTTTCAGAATTCGCAGATCCAGTTCACTGCTACAGCCAAGTCCTTTTTAACTAATCACGCCAACCACACACTAGAAATCACCCCAGTGGGGAACAAGATTTTTTTTTTTTTTTTTTTTTTTTTTTTTTTTTTTTTTTCTGGAGGAGAGAGCAACATACAAGACTACTTCTTGAAAGAAGTAAATGTAAATCATAGATTGGAGCTGGCATTACTTTGCCTGTCTTTGTTGCTCTTGTGTGGAAATAAATATTTTTTTGTTTGTTTGTTTTCTTAAGAATAATTTACTGGTTTTGCACTATTTCCTTCATATTATTGCTATCATCATCATCATCTGGTTCTTGTAATGAGAAAGTGTCTATGAGCCACAGAGACTGGAGACTGTTGTGCAACTCACCCAAATCACTGAAGATAGATGGTTTCTGTCTTGAATGGCTTACTGTCTTTAAAAATTGCTACGAATCCATGATCAGTTTCTGCAACAGTGTCAAATGGAAGGATTGTATCAGAAAGCCTTTTCCCACACTGCTTGTCACTTGACTTGAGCACATTCAGTACCAAGTGCAGCCAGGTCAGTTCTGATGGCCTCCTGTTAACCCATCCCTTTTCACATGTATGTGCATGAAGTACACCTAGTTTGCTGACAAAGGTAAATACTGTTCTGTTCTTGACCTGTTATATTCCTTAATCTGTCAGATATGTTGTGGTAAAGTAGTTTATATTTAGAAAAAAAAAAAAAATGTCTTCCTAGTAAAGAATGTTCTTACACTACTATAACTTATATCACAGATGTAATTCATGTTATAAAAGGTACTAGCTAGTATTCCTGGGTCTAGGAATAAATAGTAGCATAAGCAAAATTCCATTTGACTTACATTTTGGTAGAAAGTGTAAATTCATACCACTTGTTTTGCCATCCAAGTAGTCACAGTATAAGGCACTGTGTCTCATAATACTGTGTATACAAAGTGTGTAGGTGTAACCCACTGCCAGAACCAGCAGAACTTTAATCTCTGAAGAAGTTTTCAGGATCATATAATATCCCACTATGTTCAGAAGACATAGTGGATTGCACCTTTTTCAGTCTAGGGTTTCGTTTACTACTTTAAAACTATAGTGATGTTTTAGGTAAGCCAAAATATTTAGATATCCCACCATATCAAGGCTAATACATTTAGGTGACAGCTTAAAATAAATAAAGGCAGAAGAAGAAGTCTTGAACCTTCACGTGAAATTCTATTTCTAGGTTTGCTTCATTCTGTTTATTTTACAAGAGCTACAGTGGTACAAAGATTTTTTTACTATACTACTGATGTACTGTGAAGTCTTGGGTGAGTAACTTAATTTTACAGATTTTTAGTTTGTCCATTATAAAGTAAAATAATACCTTAATGGAAAACATACTAGTGTTTTTAGTGCTCTATGAAATCTCAGAAGAAAATATAATGTAACTGCAATTATATGATTTTATTATTGCTTTAACACCTTCTGTGTTCTATTCAGCAGCAAAATTTCTGTAATCTTTATTTTTCAAACTCACAAGCCATGTATGACATAATGACAGACACTGTCAGAGAAATCCAAGGTAGATAAACAGACACAAGAAACAGACAGTTTAGAAGCACGTCAGTGCTGTTCAATGCTTTTGCTGAGGATTTCAATTCTGTATTAAACCTTAAATGAGAACAATAAGAACAATAACAAGAACAAAAAGAAAATAAAGCCCACTTCAAAAGTGAGATACTGATTCACAGAACCTTTGGCTCTACAGCTTTAAGTATCCAAACATGGCTAAACCAAAGCTATCACAAGCTAGTTTTAGGATTACATAGCACATAATGATAAAATCTGTCTTAATGTTACAAGTGAAAACCATACCTAGTATAGAAATCATTGTCTTTAAGAGAGCTTATGCCAGATGTGAATGTGGCCCTGGATGTTAAAAAACTGGTGCAGTAGAAAATGAAAGTCTTTCTCAAAGACAGTGATTTTACTTGTGTGCAGAAGGATGGGTAACAGACATCTGGTTTAGCAGAAGTGAGCAGAAGCAGAGGCAGCATGAGAAGCAAATGTTTTTATTATTAGCAATTAAAATGCAGGTGTTGTATTGGAATCATTCATCAGGGTTTGCTCCAAAGCTAAAGCTTTATTTCTGAAAGTTCTGTAATTTTTCAGTCAAAACATTTTTCCTTTTCCCCATAGGGTGAAATAGAGATAGAAAAAACAAACAAACAACAATAACAAAAGAACACCACCATCACCAAAAACATCACACACACACAAGGAAAAGAAAAAAGAACAAGAAAAACAAACCAAAGGAGATTTTCCAAGAGTATTAATATTTTTTTGATGTTTAAACTATAATTGAAACATTATTTACAATCTAAAAATTCAGTGCACATACAATCCTAATAGAAATAGTTTTATCTCAGACAGTTCTCTGATCTCTATGCACATATGAAACTTACAACAATTTGCATGCTTCAAGAATTACCATCTTTTCATCTCTGTTATTAACACCACAGCCACAGTCTCATTAGAAACACTTATTCTGTGATTACAATCCTCAGACTTACTCCAAATGTCGTTTTTTGGTTATGTAATGATCTTTCAATACTGAATCCTACTAAGACAGTAAATTATTAGCCATTCTTCCCCGAAAGAGCAATAAACATTTATGTACTTGAGATATCCATGTCTGGAGCTTTAGTTTTAAATCTAAGAGCTCCCCTCACTTTCTGAAATTCCTTGCTTTATCAAGAGATTTTGTTATATAAAGCCATTAGTGAAGGAAAGACTCTTTCATTATTCAACTCTTGCTAACACCAAAGCTCTTGAAAGTATAGTTGAAAACAGTCTCTGTTTCAGCTTTCAGCAAGGTAGGCAAACCATTATCTCTGTACATTGGGAGAGATGCAGCCAGAATTTATCCCATTTTCAGCATCCATGAGTGCTTGCATGTGTCATAGAAATTTGGAGCCAGGTGGGGTAGCTAGCCAAATAAAATTTGTCTCTGAGAATATGGTATGGCAGGCAGTTAAAATATCTAAGAAGCTTGTTAAATTTTGGTTCCACATTTCCAACACATCAGTTCCTTTAACTTAGCTGGCATAAAATGAGTAAGTCATATGCCAGCCTGAATCTGTAATAGTTTACTTCACTTCAGCTGAACAAATTGGGAAATACAAATATTTGATGTTTTTCAGTATTTTGATAACATGAAACACCTTTTTTATGTCTTTTTTTTTTTTTTTTTTTTTTTTTTTTTTTTTTTTCCCCCTAAGGTTCTTTCAAAAGTATCTACAGAGACCAAAACCTATGCCCACTGACTTCAATAGCTGAGGGTCATGACCAGAGTTAATTACAACAAATTGTGACTCAAGATGGAAAAAAAAAAAAGGCCAATATTAGTCCCCATTTTAAGTTTCTGATTTTTTGTTGAATTTCTGGGATTGAAAATGATTATTGAAAATGATGTTTTATGATTTTTGTTATACTAATGAATGAGAAATTGAATTGGGGAAAGGAGAGGAAGGGAAGAGGAGGAGAAAGCTCTGATCTTGGAAAAAAAATAATAAATAAATAAATAAACAGGAAACCAAACCTAAAATATCTTAAAAGAATCTACTTTTTTTTTTTTTTTTTTTTTTTTTTAATTGCATGACTCTATAGGCATATTTTATGTAGACTTTGTTTTTATCAGAGAAATAAAGTAGAACCTGAGCTCTTTATGTACTGACAGTTACATCTGTTCCTAATCTAAACCAAAATATTCTTGAATTAATTCAGCTTCCTGCATCTCAGCTGCTTTTACATTCTACTCCACCTCCAGGTACCAGTACTTATTATGAGGGTTTTCATAAGTCAGCTCCATTCATGCATAACATAGTGTTACAACAAACAATAAATATCTGTTTTCTAGTCACTGTATATTTACCATGTGTGGGCTATTCAATACACTTTCACTTTGACACAATTTACTAAATTGTTGAATTTCACTTATGTATAAAATACTTGAATAACTCACATGTCTATGATCCTCTGCTATCATGTCAGAAAGCTTCATTTTGCCATCTGTCAGGCTTGCTTTTCAGTGATTGCTGGTTTTTGTTGTTGTTTCACATAAAGTATTTCCATATTTTAAAAGATAAATGTGTAGTGTCCTCAAGTTCAGAAAATATCAGACATACTTTACACAATTGTGTTCTGGAGGGGCTCATACAGAAAACAAATGTATGCTGAAAAAAAGTTATTATAGTGATTTTATCTTTAGAATGATATATTTGGTCAAGAAGCAAATGAATATGGGTCTGGAAGCTTGGATCCTTAATATGCTTGCCTCATGTCTTCCTCAAGGAAGAACTGCATAAACTAAAATATGTTCAAAAAGATTAAGAGTCTCTGCTCAAAAGAGGTTAGGAATACTGAGATAACACAGGGAAGTTGCAGCTCAGGAATGAGGCAAATTGACAGCAAATAAATTCATATTGCTATACAGGTTGGCATATATTCAAAAAATGAATTTGATCACCTTTTTTTTTTTTTTTTGTAGTGCATCATGTAGTACAATAAAATGAGAATGAAGATAAGCAGAGAATCCACCTGGGACTTGTAGCTCTTTAGTTGCTTATTCAGCATATCAACTGCTATTGCCATATTTTTTTGATTGTCATTTTTATTTTATTTTTAAGTGGAAGAAATCAAAGTGCTCTTTTGATTTATCTTCCATCCAACAAGAGCTTTAGTTTCATTTCTAATTTCCCGACACTCATTTTTCTTAAGTTGCAGTTTCTTATTTGTACTCCATAGGCTGCACACAATAAGTACCTGTATGGAATGGGATTTGGGAATTTTGCCATAAACAAATGAGTGAGGGCAGAGCTGCTATCTCATCCTTAGAGTCACCATATTCAATTTCTTCTTTAAAATGTGTTACTAATACCTCATAGTTCATAAAAAATAATCAATTCTAGAAAGTGGCTTACTTTAAAACGTCTGAAAATAAAATTTTAATAAAAGGAATAAAAATATTATATTTTCTTTAAGTGTGAGCTTCCAAGCTACTTCTCTTATGGCATACCACAGTACCTCTATGGAGCATGCAGTAATTAGATTAATTGCCAAGTTATTTGGTCTTTTCCTCTTAAAAGTGAGAAAAAGTGAAAAATTGAGTAATTTTTTACCCAAATCTCAAGTTACAAAAAAACTGAATATTTGAAACAGTAGATTCAAAAATGTTATTTAATTAAACCACTGACTGTGGAATTATCATCCTATGATTCAGTCTAACAGGGAGCAAATAATGATAATCAGGACTTCTAGCAGAAGTATAGATATGTCAGCAGGATTGCACTGCACTTGAAAAATGTCTGTGCTTGTGTTACTAGTTCCATGCCAACAAAAGGCAATGGCAACAGAAATGGTTTTAGAAATCAGCAGGAAAAAAAAAAAAAAAAAGGGGGGGGGGGGGGGGGAGGGGAGAGGAGGGGAGGGGAGGAGAGAGGAGAGGAGAGGAGAACAGAATTACAGAAACTGCATTTACCAAACAATCATAACACAGGAAGAAATCTTTGGCATTTTCCTAAGGTAAATGCTGCTTAATTGAAAGTATTTTAGTGTTAAAAAAATATAAAGACTGTCACTTATCTCTTGTGTTGATTGTAATCTCTTGTCTTAATCTTTGTGTTGATTACAATAAGCAGAAGTTTAGGTCAGATTTAGCTAACAAGAATTAGCTGAAAGGAAAGAAAACTAATTTTCCTAAATGACTAGAGAATAATACTTTTTACAGGTCAGATTTCTAGGAAAGAGGAGCACCAGTCACTACAGTGCTTCCTGAATGTGGCTTCTGAACAATTTCAAAGTGATGCTGATGCTGGGATGCAACAGAGTTTTCAGAAATGGGAGCAGTGGCGGTTTGAAATCTGGCTTGTGTGCTGTTCTACACCAGGGATGGCCTTAGGCACAGCAAGAACTTGCCTAGGGCAGCATTGTGATGGAATTTTGATTTGAAAATCTGAAGAAATGGCAGAGGAACTTCCACAGACAGAAGCCTCTCAGGAACTTCAGTGTTCTCAGGCCAGGGAAACAGCCTCAGCAGTCCTTCACCATGGCTCCTATTTCTGCACACTCAACCTTTTCCTTCTAAAGCACACTTGCTAGGGAGAAAATCCATTTAAACTACAGGCTATCCCTGAAGGGGGATACAGGACAGGAGTGAGGCACAGGGTTTAGAGTATGGTTCCCTAATATACTCCCTATCTTCTTCCTCAAAAACAGAGACTCTATTGTACCTCAGCAAAGTGTAAATGCTCAGGATGCTGGTAGGGAGTCTGTGGTTGTTCACTGCAGGGACTACATAATTTATCTGTCTAAGTGTCATGGTTTTGGATGGGACAGAGATTTTCTTCACTGAGGCTCACACAATGCTGTATTTTGTATTTTTGATGAAAACAGTGGTGATAACACACTAATGTTTTAGTTGTGGCAGAGCAGTTCTTACACAGAGCCAAGGACATTTCTGCTTTTCATGCTGCCCTGCCAGCAAGGAGGCTGGGGGTGCACCGGGAGCAGGGAGGGGACACAGCCAGGACAGCTGACCAGAGGGATAATCCATACCATATGGCCACATGATCAGCAACAAAAGCTGAGGAGGAAAGGGGATATGTTGGGAGTAATGGCATTTGTCTTCCCAAGAAACCATTCTGTGTGATAAGCCCTGCTTTCCTGGGAGTGGTTGACTACTTGCTGGGGTTAAACTGTAGCACTATGGACGCTGAATTGTTTGGGGAAAACAATCCCTAAAACAACTACTTTGCTTTCACTGTGCAGTTTTCCACATCCAGTGGGGATGGAATTGTCTTGTTATCACCTTTGTGGTAGCAGACTTCAAGTCACCAGTCTGATGAGGATCTACATTGGCTGAAGAGGTGAAAACAAAGTGAAAAGATTGTGATGTCAGTGAGGTGTGGCTATGGCTTGAAAAATGAATACATCCACCACAGAGGCAGATGAACCTGGCTCTCTTGTTCTCTGCACGTTATCTGAGCTGTCACACAAAGGGGTCTCATTCACTCCATTGAAAGTGTTTGGATATTGAAGAGAGGGCTTCAAGCTGTAAATTCCAATTGAGATGGAAGCTAATTATCAGAGGAGTTCTTAGGCACTTAAATCCTTTATTTGACAGTGTAAAAAAAAAAAAAAAAAAAAAAAAAAAAAAAAAAAAAAAAAAGTACTTTTGACATGATTACAGTAGCTCCAGATCCTTCATTAAGATAATTCATTAAAAAACATAGAGTATACTTTCAACTCTGAAAAAAAATAGACATCAGTGCCTCCAAACATGTCCAGATCTGCCACTAAAGATATTTGTCCAAAACTATTGTCTTGCAAGTGATTTTAGTAATGTCTTTTTTCCTCACCTTGTTACTGGGAAGTTATGGTTCAAATGTTTTATTAATTTAACCTAATTTTAACAACCTGTAGTTCCAAACTATTACCAATAGATGGCAATAGCAGTTTATGGATGTCCTTTTTATAATGCCTAGCTCTACCTATTTTTTTTTCTTTCATTTTATGGTTTTGAAAAAAATAACTTTTATGTTAATAATTTTATGGTTTATGGTTTATGGTTTAATAATTTTAAGGTTAATAATTTTATGGTTTTGAAAAAAAAAATAAAAAAAATGACTGGTATACATATCTGCTTTTTAAGGTAACCAAAATGGGGATGGAAAAATTCAAAATTGTGTGTTTATTTTGAGAAAATAACCAGTTGTTGCCAATGAAGAATGCATCGAAATTTCTGAGCTGCACCTGGCCTCACATACACTTTACACCTGTTTCAGTTCTACATTAAGATTGTGCAAGAATGGTATAATACAATGGGTTTTACATAGGCTGATTGAAGAGAAGTGTATTTGTTTATGAGTGATCTAGAACATTAAAATCCGTATTTGCATGGAAGTCATATCTTATTTTGAATTGGGAAATTCTCTGTAAAAGTAAATCTCTAACAGGCATAAATCTCATGTTTCAACAAAAGGAAAAACTTTGTGAATGTTTGTTTGAATCTTCTCATCATTGCATCTTTTTCTAACCAATGTTACCTATATAGATTGAGTTCTAAGCCTATATGTTTTCCACTGTTGGAATTTGGGTTTATGTGGCAATAAATTTGCTCACCATTGCCTCTCTGTTTACAAATGGACAATCTCTTCCTATGTGGTGGTGAATTTTTGGTAACTAGAAAACACATTTTCCATTGAATTAATGTAGGTTTATTTTGGTGCAGGTATTCATTCTCTCCTTATCACTACAAATGTTTTCTTGTAATTATTGTTGTCTAAAACTTCGGGATCCATTACATCAGGACTTTGTGAGAGTCCTATTTTTTATGGATTACAGATTACTGTATATCCTAAATTAAGTGCTCTGTTAAATAAAGGAATAGAATAGAAAAGAACAGAACAGAAAGAATAATTTTCTCATGCTTTACATGAAACCTCACATTTCGATAATATTTTCCTAGGCTGATTATTGCATATAATGTAAAATAGAAGAAAAAAAATGTGGATAGATGTAGTTTAAATGAATTTAATTGTAGTTTTAATCTCCAGACTGTGGGCAGCAATTGAGCTCTTCGGTTAGCTATATGGAGTTCAACAGGAAGCTTTGATGGAGATATTTGGACTTTATGAAGCTCAGACACTCCTTTGTGTTTATAAATCTTTCACTATAGCAGTTGTTTTGTTGTTAAATCCCAGGAGTTTTCATTTCCATCAGCGCTTTTACATGTGACACGTGGTGTTTGAGTTAACAATTAGGAAGTGCTGTGCTGGAAATCTCGTAAATGGTGGACAAACAAAGAAGAAAGAATGGAATTTTAGGACGTTTTTAGCCAGTCTTTCTATATTGATCACATATTTGATTACAGAATATGGCAAACAACAAAACTCCAAGCTAAAATATGTACACTTAAAAATATGCTTAAAATTAAACAACCTTAGCTTGAAGCATGTTTTCCAGTATTAAATTCCTATGCATTCATTGAGTTCGATAATTTATAAGTGTCCATTTCTATTAAGGTATAGGTAAACATTTAATTCACTAAAGATTCAAGGAGTAATCTTGTGAGATGCAGAGTTCTGCTGCATAATGACTAGGTTTCTGTAGTCAGAAAAAGCAGTTCACTTTCTTGTCCTGTTAAGTTGTTCTCCTATGCTCTCCTAGTGTGAGGAACATTAAATGCTTCAATAAACAACAAAAGCAAACAAAGCATTTATATAGTGAAAAATTCCTTTTGATTTTAATTTTCTTTTGGATAATACATAGTGGTTTTGTATTGATACTAATTAAAAGATAAAGTTTTGCATTTTAAATCATACATATTATAAAACCATGAAATAGGTATCTGAAAACAAGACCATGTAAAGATCATGCCTTTTTCAAAATAAACTTCCATCTCTTTGTTTTATGAAACAATGAGATCTATATAATTATTTTATAATTGAGGTACAATGTGTTTGGCTGAAATCTAACCACTTTGTTGACAGCAGAATTTTTACACTGAAGGTTGTTCAGTTCCTTCTACTGGTGTCAATGAACTCACCTTTCTGGGGGAGTACAGCTTATATTTTCTGAGTTTTGGTGAGATTCAGAAAGTGTACTTTGTCAGTACTGAGTCTGATGATACAAGCACAGTAAATTCCAATACCCTCACAAATTCTGGTCTTAACTGGGAGAGGAAAGGGAAACTTATCTGATCACTTGCCTTTCTCTTCCCTTCCATTTGCCTTCCTCTGGGAAAGAAACACTAAATTAGTTGCTGTAAGAAAGCTGTGCTATAATTTTATCTGTTCTTTCCATTACTTATTCCTCCTCAGTGCAGTACCTCCTCATGAAGAGGTAGGAGGACCCCGCAACTTCACTCCCCAGGCATTAAGAAAATGCTGAAGCTTACCAGAAGGAGAAGAACAGGAAAGTAAAATTAAATGAGGAGGAGGATCTGCTTTGTAAATTTGATGTGAAAGTAGAGGGCTGGGACAGAACTGCATAATCTGGCAGGATGTGATTGATTTGAAATTTGGGTGGGTAGAAGTAATCTCTGAGTAAGAAATCAGCATTTGTGTGAGTGAGAACTATGACAGAGCCAGAGTTATCTTAATCAAATGAGCTTGGGGAAATGGCAACATCAGTTTTCACACCAACACACTGGGCATGACTGGGGGGACATACAAATATCTAGAATATAATCACTGGAGGAAAAACAAAACAAACTAAAACAACCAGCTAAGCTCTCAATATTTATGCTATTTTTTACTTTTGGGGTAAAAAATAACAAATATATATATATATACTTATTGTTGACTGGAGCATTTCTGGAAGAAGTTCTTTTATTAAAGGATCAGTCAGTTCATTTTTATGTGTGTGAGCTCTTTCACATGGTAATCTGGAATGTTGTACAGGAGTCAGTGACTATATAATTAAATAGATTGATCTATAAAATTATTTTTTCTTGGCTATTTTTAGTTGTTGTGATTGAGTATGTGATCTAACTTTCAGGAAACAAGATGAAATAAATCTAAAGCTGTAGAACCAATCTTTCTGAACCACTTTGATACTCAATTGCTGTGGTTTATCATATAAAACTTCTATGTGTTCAACGCATTATTCAGCAGAGACTGATGACTAGTAAAACATGTTGTGCCCTTTGCAGAAAGGAGGTGATAACAAATGGGAAATACACTAACAATAAGAAAAGAACATCGGTTTCTTCATCAATCATGATTTCCTTAAAGGACAGTAAGAAAATTATTCAAGTAATTTTTCTGGTCTGAGAGAATCAGTTTCATTTACGCTAAATAACATCATTTTAAAAATTTATTTTATAATCTGAAAATGTATATACATATGTATGTATATATATATTAAATAACATGAAAAATATAATCTTTAAGGTAATATAACTTTTCTCATTTGATTTATTTGCCTAAATAGTTTTGTAGGTTAGATCTCACACTGCCAGTAACTGATCATAATTTAAAAAACTATGATTTACCAGTCAGCAGTGAAATAAAGTGAATTAACTGTTCCGTGACCTATGTAAAGGGTGACATATTACAGGAGGGGCTACACAAAAGAATTACAACTACAGGGAGAGGAAGTGCTGTACTATACATATACCAATCTCATCTTGGGTCCATCTTGATTTGTCCATGCATGCCCATGCAGTTTTCTCTGCTTATCTTGTGAAAATAAAAACAGGGAAATTAACTGTACCTCTGTGAAGACAAAGAGCTAATTTCATGATTAATCCTGTGACTATTTGTGTATTGTTCTTGTTCATAGTCTTACGAAAAGGCAGCAACCTTGAATGGATGTCTTATAGTGCAGAGCAACCAACAAATTCAAACCTTTGGGTAATATGTCCAGTGAAAAAGATATATTTATGCAACCAGAAGATGAATGATGCACTGATATCCAGTTTTCTATGGATTGGGTACATGGACCCTCTAAAAAGTCAGGAAAATGGCTAGATAAAATACGCTGTAAATGTATCATTATACAGAAGACATTAAAAGAACGTTACAGCTGTTTGAGGAAATTCACAGTTCAGGGTGAAATGCACCATATGGCCTTCAATACCTAGACACAACAGGGTGCATTAAAAAAGCTATTTAGGTGGTTCCCCATTGTGCCAAGGCTCTTGAGGACATATGGCACCTTTCACCCTTGACTAACATTTTCTTTCATTCATTATTTTCCATAGCCACCTTAAAGATTCTTTGAATGTCATTTTTGTTTCCAGTTATATGTGTGAATGAACATGTATATGAGAAAGAAAGGGAGAGGGAAAGGGTTTCCTCTTAGAAGATATAATTTTATTAGAGGCTGAGCTAAATTTGGCAATCCTCATTGCTTCAGAGACTAGGAACAAGTGAATTTCTGATGATGTATTCAAGATGTAAAAAAGAATAAAGAGAAGTCTCAGCATCAAATCGGAAAATGAAAATAATATAATACAATAATGCCCTGGTTTATAACTGGACTCCAAGATGTGATGATAATATGAATAATTGTAATAGTAATTGCAATAACAATAATAGTGACAACAATAGTAATAACAGTAACACTACATAAACAATGAGTATTTTTAGCAATGGACTGTAATGATTTAGCTATATAAACTCACAGGAAAATAAACAATTCTCTCTTTAGAAAGTGCATACCGGAGAGTTGATTTACTTCCTTATTTGAAGAATTCTTGATGCTAAAAGCCCCACTGAGGGGAACCCACCTCTCTTTTTGTGTTCTCCTTTAGTTTTCAAAAAATTGATAACCTGAATATGTGCTAGATGCCTTCTGGATATGTAATCAAATAAGTCCTCCGTGGAAGCTGCCATGATTGTCTTCTGTCTTAATATTGCCATCCTGAGTAAATCTGCTACATCTATGCTTATATAGTAATGCAATGGTAATACTATGCTTATATGCTGCCTAAGACATCAGGACACCTTGCAATCTTTTCCATATTTATTCTGATTCATGTTTGTTTCTGAAAAGTTGGAAAAACTTCTGAATGAAGTCATGGAGAGTCTCAGAACTAGATTCAGAAAAGAGCAAAGTGTTCTAAGATTGATTTTTGCAGCAACCAATCTCTGGTCTCCTTAATTCCTAGCATCTCTTTGCTTGAATGAAGTGCTTACTTCTTTACTTCATGCCTATGAGGAACTAAGCATCTAAGAGATGGAAACAGCCAGCCTATTGAGGCACTGAAATGCCAACAAGAGTCAAAAGGATAATGTCAGAAGAGGATGCATTAAGGTCAACTTTGAAGACTATGGTAGTCTTCTACTTCTTACTACTCAGTGCTGTAAGGATGCTCTTATCCCCCAAATGGGATTCACAGATATCCTTCTTCTCAGGTTAAGTGCCAGAAGGAGATGTGGCATCCACTAGTTATAATTTCATTGATTACCAGAGTGTGAAAAATTGTTCTGTCAGAGAGGATTTGACTTCACTTCCATGGGAAAATATTAAATGTGATATAATTTGGTATAATAGGGATTTCTCAGTTTCCCTTGATGTATTTAATTCTGCTTTCAAGACATGACCAAGCATTTTGGCTGGAGAGAATAAAAGAATAAGCATGAATTATTCATTAATTTGACTTTTAGAGCAGTTACCTAGAGGAAAGGTTTGAGTTCTTACTTCCAGAAAAAAATATTACAATGAAACACTTAAGGATTGAGAGTGAATAACAACCTAAATAATTACCTATTATTTGTAGAGATCTGTTCCATGTAATTTCTTCTGTCCAGTACCTGCCATTAATTCTATTCCTTCTGAGATCTTACTTCTAGGTCTCTATTATAGCTAGAAAAAGTGGAAGATAATACACCACTCATCACTAAAACTTGTTTACAAAGTGAACTGGCTTCCCTCAGAGCTTCAGAGACAGGAATCATAAAATTAGGACTAGGAATACACTGAGTGAAAATTTCATTCTTTTGATTTGACAATCTAAGGGAAAAGCAATTCATCACTTACCAGGGAAAAGGTACAATAAGACTCAAGAAGACATTCACAAATATAAATAATTTAGAACAAAATACAATCCTGTAAATTATATATATATGTATATAGTGGAATCTTTTACAAACCAAGCATCCAAAAAAATAATAGAGAATGACAAAGAAGAAATCATATTTATCCATCATACATTGTAGAACAGTTGTGCTAACAAGATTTGCTGATCTACATCAGCTGTATGTGATTATCTTGTGCTTAGTTTGGCCCATCATAAGTTATATAAAATGTACTTCATATTAGAATATTTACTCTATTAGCAAATTAATAACTAATGCTAAAAGAGTAGACAGCTGGGGACAATATCTTTTATATCCTTTGCTGCTGCCGTAAGTTGAGCAATGATTTGAAAGCGTATTAGGAAGAATGTATTGCATCTAACTACCATTTGGATGTACTAGGAAAAGTGTCTGAATTAAAGTTGGCAAACAATGTTAGGAAATGAGCCATTAATGAGCTGTACCTAAGACACAGAAAAACAAACCTCCTCTGCATATGAGTGATTAAGTCACCCAGGGAAAATTGTATTAATGAGCCAAAAAAATGGCACATCGTCAAATAAACTAGTATAGTGATTTATGGTAACTCATGTAAATTGTTGTTTCTCAGTGTAGCTTTTTCTCCCTTCCCTTCCCTTCCCTTCCCTTCCCTTCCCTTCCCTTCCCTTCCCTTCCCTTCCCTTCCCTTCCCTTCCCTTCCCTTCCCTTCCCTTCCCTTCCCTTCCCTTCCCTTCCCTTCCCTTCCCTTCCCTTCCCTTCCCTTCCCTTCCCTTCCCTTCCCTTCCCTTCCCTTCCCTTCCCTTCCCTTCCCTTCCCTTCCCTTCCCTTCCCTTCCCTGCCCTGCCCTGCCCTGCCCTGCCCTGCCCTGCCCTGCCCTGCCCTGCCCTGCCCTGCCCTGCCCTGCCCTGCCCTGCCCTGCCCTGCCCTGCCCTGCCCTGCCCTGCCCTGCCCTATTTTTCCAAGTTTTAGTTCACTGGAACAGAAAAAGAAGCATAATGTAGCATAATGCTTTTACTTAGTGATGTGAGATTCACACTCAAGGTTTTGATTTTTATCAGGGAAATTAGGGGCTAAGATCTCGGATCCCCACCACATGTTTTTTTTTAGCTATCTTAATATTCTGAGGGGTGGACAAAGACATGATATATCAAGTGTTATCTTGGATTTGTGAAATATTTTCTAAAAAAACAATCCAATGGAACTTTGGCTTTCAGTTAAATAAGCTTCCTTTGGGAAGGAAAAAAGATGTTTACCTCTAATTCCAAGCAACTCCATTAATTTAGATATTTTGGTTTTATAACAGTATAACTAAGAGCAGGAATTGTCCCAGCTAACACTTGCAAGGAGATCAAAATAAAATAAATAAATATAATCAACAACAACAAAAAAAATCAACAAATTGAATAAAAATGTCTTCTCAGGTTTCTTTTCCTAACTCCAGATACCTTGGTAATTTTGTTTGGTATTGCATTTTTAATGATTTGACTATTTAAAAGAACAGAATTTCTGAAAGTCTCTGAAGCATCATTAAACATAGATTTCTTTTATTCATTGGTACCTCCACCCAACTGCCTTTAAACAGACAAAAACGTGCAACTGCCCCAGTTATTATGTGTGTATATGCACATGTTAATATATTCAGATAAAAAAAGTCATTTAACACATATGTGCATCAGAATTGAACACACAGCGAGAGAAGAGACTTTACAGACCTTTTAAAAACAATCACTTAAAAAAGGCAGCTATATGTGTGTTTAAAGAGAGGTGAGGGGCATCACCAGAATTTCTCACATTGTACATTGTCAGGATACAAAACATCACACACTTTAACAATTAGAACAAGAATAAAATTATTCTCAGAGATATCAAAGTCACTGTGGAAAAAAGAATCTTAAAGTAGACTACATCTAAATCTGAAAAATAAAATTTGGGCAGGAAATTAATTAATTAATTAACATAATAAAAACGGTCAATACAATCATAATTCCCTTTGTCTCCATAATGATCTGCTTCTATTTATAAAATTATTTATTATAAATAAATCATGTCAAATAGGGAGTAGTTACTGTAAATTAAAGAGGCAAGAAGAATTTGTTCTTCAAAATATGTGAATAAATTGATTTAAACAATTAATCAACATTTCAGAATTGTCAGGCATTAAGATCTGTAATATGAGCAGTGGATCAGAAATTGAGTTTATTTTGTTTTTTAAATATTTATTGGAATTGAGTACTGCAAATCTTATTTAAAAATTTTCCCCAGATTATAATATTGACTTTATTTTCTTGCATAAGCCAAGTGGAGAAGGTTATTCTCCTTTCCCTCTCCTACCAACATATGTAGGAATAAAAGAATAGATGAGGGACAAAGTAAAAAAGCATGAGTAAGTGATGCTTTAAGGACATTCCAGCTTTTACTAGTTTTCTAGGGGAAGATTTTCAAAAGACACCAAGGCCACTGACATCGAGGCCATAATATTAAAAGTCATTGAGGTTTGAGTACATTTAGGTTTCCTTGAAAAT
Organism: Aythya ferina; assembly: GCF_964211825.1. Taxonomy (NCBI): domain Eukaryota; kingdom Metazoa; phylum Chordata; class Aves; order Anseriformes; family Anatidae; genus Aythya; species Aythya ferina. Next base: position 35,585,071 of record NC_140301.1, on the reverse strand, counting down.
GACTCTCTTTTATTGGTATTGGTATTGGTATTGGTATTGGTATTGGTATTGGTGTTAGTATTGGTATTGGTATTGGTATTGGTATTAGTATTAGCATTAGCATTAGCATTAGCATTAGCATTAGCATTAGCATTAGCATTAGCATTAGCATTAGCATTAGCATTAGTATTAGTATTAGTATTAGTATTAGTATTAGTATTATTTTGGTGCTGAGATACAAGGAAAATTAAAGTAACTTACATTTCAGTGCATTGAAATTGTGTTTGAAGAGCTACTACTCTCCACCAAGTGCAAATTCCCAGGAGCAATTCTTCAGCCTGCATGCTTTATTGTAGTTAAAATACAGTCTTTCCCCCTCATTTTAATTAAAATCAAAGATGAATCATATAAATTACAATAGCCTGCAGGGAAAAAAATATATCAACCACAACACCAAAAAAAAAAACAAAACCAAACAAAAAACAGAAAACCACAAACAACAACAACAGCAAAACAACTCTTATAATCCTAAGTAATACATTGGCTTGCTTCCTATAGTTGCTGTGCTTCTAGAGCTTTCTTATATATATTTATATATATATACACATATATAATATATATATATATATATATTTCTGGACTACTTGCTACAAGAAACCTGTGTTTTTCCATCTCTGACTTTTATTAATCCCCTCTATTTTCTTATTTCCTTGTTCTCTTTATCCTAGTGGTTGACTCTTAGTATCACTACTCAGAGGAATACTAAGTATCAGCAATAAGAGTGCAGGCATCTTTCTCAGTAGCAGACATGTCTGTTTAATGGTGCAAGTTCACACTAATTCCCATGCCTGGGCTTTTATCTGCCCTTTGGGGGGTAACAATTCTGGAGGCTTAACTGCCTTGGCTGCCGAAAGTTGAATCAAACTGCTGGTGGCTTTGGCTGTGTTTTCTTCACTCACAATCAAGGCTTTGGAATTAAACCACAGCCTCACTTGATGAAAGCAACATGTTCCAAAAAGCAGCTGTTGATTTGAGGGAAACAGTGGGATTTGGGAGGTAGTTGTTCTGTTTATTTTCTATACGTGGACTTGACCGATTCCTTCCTGTAGGGACAGAAATAGAGCAATAAAGAGCAAAGCTTGGACAAGGCACTGAAGGACATCAATAAATTTCTGCTAACAGCTTTGACCTTTGTAGACATTTGTCTATATTGACTTTTGCCTTTTTAACCTGCAGTTAAACTATGTTTGATTGCCCATCTGTTGTGATAGTCCTACTATTGCCTTCAATGGAAAAATATTTCTTGTATCCCCACAAAACATGGGTGTATTGTAAAAAGTAGCTGGGAATTCATTTATTGTCCTTTATGTGAATATTCCTACAGTACAGACTGACTTACTGATCTCAGGGTGCTTCTGACTATCTGATCCATATACGCACTCTAGGCATATTGCAACTCCACTGTGAAGCCTGAGTATGCACCTGCCATTCCAGACACCTTGGATTATTAGGAAGGAAATCTCTATACAAAGGCTGTTGACAGTCATTGTGCATTGGTCATTGTGCATGTGAGATCTCTTCATGTTCCTGACCATAGACTGGTAAACTGATACTCCAGTGTTCACTTCAGATAAAGTGAATGTTGTAGTTGAGACTGAATATACCTTACAGAAATTGCCAGACATTTGGGAAATCAGAATCAGATCTTTGGGAAATCAACACAGCTCCCTTGCACCAGTTTACTTAATTTGCAATGTTACTCCTATTTGTGTACTGTTCTGGAAGATTTCTGTTACAGATCTCGATAGAAAACTATCCTTTGCTTTACTGGAGCAGGGTGCATAAGGGTCACAGAATGTATTGTGTAGAAAGGAAATGGATGGTGTTAATGAAATGAAGTTCTGTGTAATGAGTTTTCTCAAATATAAGATATATTTCCTATATCTTTAAAAAGTCATTAAATAAAGACTATATAGCTGTGTGGAAGATATGGGAATTTTTTCTCAAGTCATTACTTTTTTCTCTAGAAATGGTTTACTTTAAAAAAAAAAAAAAAGAGAGAAATGCATAAAGGAACCAAGTATTTCTTCCATGCTTTGGTGTTCACTTACAATGCATAGAAAATTTTCTGTGTTAAAGGTAAAAACAGCAAAACTACTTTCTTTATTTCCTTTCACACATCACACAAAACCTTTCACAATGGTTTATCAGTCAGTCATGCTGCAAGTGTTTTCCTGTTTCTATTTGCTGGCTTTTGTTCATTATTTTGATATTCCTGTGAACTTTTATTTCTTTTTTCCTTTTTAATTTAATTTTCACAGAATCACAGAATAATAGGGATTGAAAGGGACCTTGAAAGGTCATCTAGTCCAACCCCCTACCAGAGCAGGAACACCTAGATCATGTCACACGGGAATGCATCCAGGCAGGTTTTGAATGTCTCCAGAGAAGGAAACTCCACAATCTCCCTGGGCAGCCTGTTCCAGTGTTCTGTCACCCTCACCATAAAAAAGCTTCATCTCATATTTAAGTGGAACCTCCTGTGTTCCAGCTTGCTCCCATTGCCCCTTGTTTTTAGATGACATCTATTAGATGTCATCTAGAAAAGCCTGGTTCTGTCCTCCTGACGTTCACCCTTTACATATTTATAAACATTGCTAAGGTCACCCCTCAGTCTCCTCTTCTCCAAACTAAAGAGACCCATCTGCCTCAGCCTTTTCTCATAAAGGAAGATGCTCTGCTTGCTTTATCATTCTTGTGGCTCTGCACATTGGAGTCTCTCAAGCAATTTGCTGTCCTTCTTGAACTGAGGGGTCCAGAACTGGATACAATATTCCAGATGTGGTCTCACCAGGGCAGAGTCGGGGGGGGAGGGGTGGGGCAGGGAAACCACTCTGACCTACTAACCACACCCCTTCTAATACACCCCAGGATGCTGTTGGCCTTCTTGGCCACAAGGGCCCAGTGCTAGCTTATAGTCATCCCTCTGTCCACCAGGACCCCAGGTCCCTCTCCCCTTCACTGCTCTTCAGCAGAGCAGTCCCCAAGTTATACTGGTGACTGGGGTTGTTCTTGCCCAGACGCAGGACTATACACTTGCCCTTGTTATATTTCGTTAAATTTCTCCCAGCCCAATTCTCCAACCTGTCAAGATCCTGCTGGATGGCAGCACAGTCCAGACCACACTTCCTCAGTTTAGCTGTGATGATGCTGTGGGAAATGGTGTCAAAGGCTTTACTGAAATGAAGATAGACCCTGTCGACTGCCTTTCCATCATCTATCCACCTGGTTATATCCTCATAAAAGGCTATTAGGTTTATCAAGCACAACATCCTCTTGGCGAAGCCATGTTGACTGCCCCTAATGACCCTTTTATCCTGACAGAGACAACTCTAAGGATAAGTTGTTGCATCACCTTATCAGGGATGGAAGTGAGGCTGACCAGTCTATAGTTACCCGGGTCCTCCTTCTTACCCTTTTTGAAGACAGGAGTGACATTGCTTTCCTGCAGTCCTCAGGCACCTCTCCTGATGTCCATGACTTACCAAAGATGATGGAGAGTGGCCTAGAAATGACTTCCACCAGCTCCCACAGCACTCGTGGATGTACCTCATCAGTATCCATGGACCTGTGGATGTCCAGCTTGCTTAATCGGTCCTTAACCCAGCCCTCATCAACAAGGCAGACTCCTCCCTTATTCTGACTTCCTCTGGGGCTTCAGGAGTACAGGGCTCCTCAGGACAGCCTCCAGTACTATAGAGACAATAGTGCACTGGCCTAGAGACACTTCAGGGAGCAAGCTGAGGATGCTGATTTAACCCTAGAGGGGTGAGAAGTCTTCCAGTCTTCATCACTGCTAGAGCGCTACCCCACTGGTGCAAGCTCAGCTACAACCCCATCCCCCTTCAGATCTAGTTTAAAGCTTTCCAAATGAGCCCCGCTAATTCTTGTCCCAGAACCCCCTGTGAGATAAACCATTCCCACATATTACTCTCAGGCCTGGTGTCTTATAAAACCAGCCATTATCAAAGAACCCAAAGCCCTGACTGTAGCACCAGTCACATAGCCAATCACTTACGGACTGGATCCTTCTATTCCATCCCACATCATCACCCCATCCCAAGGAGGGAAGAGAAAATGAGTTATGCCCCAGACTCTTTCACCAACCATCCCAAAGCCTGGAAATCTTTCTTCATTCCCCTCAGACTATGGGATGCAGCTTCCTCCCCACCCATCTAGAAGATGAGTAGTGGGTAGTAGTCTGTCGAGCACACAAGGCTGGATAGTGTCCTGGTGATATCCCTGATCCAGGCTCCAAATAGACTACAGACTTCCCATTGATGAAGGTCAACTCTGCATATCCGGCCCTCTGTTCTTCTCAGAAGGGAATGTCCTACTACAACTACCCTTCTTTCTTTCTTTTCAGAGGCAGTCTTGAGGTGCGGTGTTATCTGCCTCTTCCTGTGTGACCTCATAGGTGGGCCTTCCACCACATCCTCAGTTACCTCTTCTTCAAGATCCAGGGCCTCAAATCTATTATGGAGTAGCACCTGGGGAAGTGAGGTAGGTAGGTAGGGGGATTGTCCATGGCGCCAAACTGGGACTTGCTTCCAACCCTCATCATCATTTTGGTCCTCTCCCACTGCCCGATAGCAACAGGGAAGGGGCTCCACCAATGTCTGGGGGTATCCCCATGGAGCCCTTCTCTCTGGAACACCAGGGAGTTACTCCACCAGTCAGCCTCCTGCTCACACACCCTGATGCTTCATAGTCTCTCCATCTCCTCCTTGAGCTCAGCCACCACGGTGAGCTGACCTTCCACATGAGAACAGGCAGTCTCCCCACTGCCCTCCCCTGGCAGCAGCAGGCTTAGGCACTCCCTGCTGACAGAGGCCTGAACAGCCACATCTCTGGGCAGGCCCTCCGTCACCACAGTCTTTTTGGAGTGAGGTCTCTGCATAGTGGACACCGTGGTAGGTGTGTGATCTCACAGACTGCCAAGAGCTGGTGCAGAGCTCTCACACCTTGCCACACCAACTGCACACTGGTGCACATGTGCTGCTGGCCCATCCCTGCTGCTCGTGATAGACACCATTTCGCTGCCCTCCCAGAGGCTTTCTCTTGGCAGAGGGTGTGGGCGCAGTTGTTGTTGCCCTGTCAAAGCCCACTCCCTGTCAGCCTCTGGAGAAAGGCTGACAGGCGTGGCCTGGTCATGCTGCAGGCCACCCCTTGTGAAGGAAGGGCCCAAGATCCCCCTGTAACTCGTGATCAGGCTCTGTGGCTTCAGCTGCGCTGGCTCCAATGCAGCTGATCTCAACTACCAAGCAATTTTAATAGACAGTGTAAGTACTCAACATCAGATTTCATCAAAAAATCTTAGACCATATGGTGCAACTATATGCATCTATCCCATATGCATCTATGCAACTATCCAGATCTCTCTGCAAGGACTTTCCACCCTCATCAGAGTCCACAACTCCTCCAAGTTTGGTGTCATCAGCTAATTTGCTCAAAACACCTTCTAGTCCTACATCCAAACCATTTATAAAGACACTGAAGAGGACTAGCCTTGAGGGAGCCTTGAGGGTCCCCACTAGTGACCATCCTCCAGCCTGATGTGGCCCCATTAACCACAATCCTTTGAGCCCTGCCCATCAGCCAATTGCTCCCCCAATTGTATAATGTTTTTGTTAAGTTGTATGCTGGAGATTTTGCCAGTAGGATCCTATGGAAAACCATGTCAAAAGCCTTGCTAAAGTCCAAAAAGGTCACATCAGCTGGTTTCCCTTAGTCAGCTAGATGGGTGATCTTATCATAAAAGGAAATCAAATTTCTTAGGCAGGACTTACCCCTCATGAACCCATGTTGGCTGGGACCAATGACTGCACTGTCCCCCAGGAGGGGGACATCCCTCCATCTTCTCCATAATTTTACCAGGCACTGACATGAGACTGACAGGCCTGTAATTGCTAGGGTCTTCTTTCTTACCCTTCTTGAAAATTGGGACAACATTTGCCAGCTTCCAGTCTACTGGGACCTCTCCAGATTGCCACGATTGTTGAAAAATAATTGAGAGAGGTCCCATGATGACATCAGCCTGCTCTTTAAGCACCCTGGGACTGATCCCATCCAGACCCATGGACTTGTATGGATCCAGGTGGAGCAGCAAATCCCGCATGCGTTCAGGGTCGGTTGGGAGTTTGTCATTCCCACTGTCATGGTCCTCCCACTCAGGGCACCCAGGGTCCCGAAGCCCATCATTGGCATTGAAGACAGAGGTGAAGAAGGCATTAAAAGTCTCTGTATTGCCTATGTCATTGTGAGGAGACCTTCCCGGTCAAGTAGCGAGCTCCGTAGTTCCAGGTAAGTGCACCATGCAGCTGTAAGGGTCAAGGAGCTTCTTGTTTATAAGGAACAAAATAAGTCTGAGGTGCATTAATTCTAGCTCACCATAAAAGTAAGTGAAAAATGTTCCTAACTTGCCTTTGAATGAGGAGAGTATTTTTTAGGTTTATTTGACAAGGGGAGAACTAAGATTCTAGGGCATGACTACAAAAAAAAAAAAAAAAGCATAGATATGTTCCCATGTTACACTGGTAAGATGCTGTCCAGCCATATTAGAAAAGAGTTATTGCCAAGGAAATAAGATCAACTGAAATGGTGAATATAACTATCTTGGGTGTTATGTTTACATATGCCCCTATTTGGCTGGAGCTTACTTTTAAAATTGGGTCAGAGTATAAGCATAGTAAGTTGAAACCTGGCTTATGCACAAGCATACAGACATGCATATACACACAGGTAACCATACGTTTTTGTGCGAAGGCTCAGAGAAGTAATTTAAGAACAGTCACGAATTTCAGACCTCCTCCACATTACTCTTCCATCCTTGTACATATGTTGTACATATTTATGTGCAATATGTTGTACATAAAATCTGGTGTCCTTAGCACTAGTGGGAAAAAGCATAGGCCTAATATTTAATGTTATAGTTCTTTTTAAAAGGAATGGGCTAACTATTAATGTGTGTTTATTTAAAAATGTGTGAACGATTAGATAGCTGTATGGGGAGAAAAATTATAAGATTAAAACCTTGTCTTTTTATTTATTTTTTCTAGCTGGATTTGTCAACTTACATTCCTTGCAAAGAGTTAAATTCAAGTTTTCTACTTTTCTCTTAAAATTATTAGCTTTGTTTAAGAAGTATGTATATGCACACAAGATGCATAAATAAGGGGGGCAGAGTTTTAGTTCTGCATCCACATGGTGTCAATGGTGTATTTATACTGTCAGCAGTGCCAATGGTGGTTGTATACCCCAGCACTGTCTGAGAAGATCCTTCCCTATTTTGCTTTATCAACCACATGATGGCCCTGCTCTCCCTTCCTGTTAGATTTAAGAATTTGCCTGACTTTCCCTGTTTGTTGTTGTAGGTTTTTTAATATTGGTAAATATTAAAAACAAATAAACTCTGTCACCCTTATTTTGGTAAAAGAAAGCCTACCCTGTTTAAATCTACTATAACCACAGTAACTATTCATACTTTCTCTTGCTCTATGCTTGTCTGAATATTTGTATGCATAAAGCATACCAGATAAATCTCAGTGAGTGTCAATGTAAGGCTAAAATGCCTTGGGAACTGCTGGCTTTCATGTAACCTTGTTTATGGCAATACCTTCAAAGGTATACTTTCCTGAATCTCTTTGATTCAGTAATCAGTTCAAGCTGAAAGTAGAATTTATATTTTCTGAAAAAATTTATAATGTTTCTCCATTCTGATAGCATTGTGTATTGTAGGAGAACATTTTTCTCATGACTTTTGCATCAGTGTTATTTTAAATCCAGCCAAATAGATTGAGATGAAGAGGAAATACCTTAAAATATATTGGAATACTTTTCTCCACCTTATGTATCTGCTTTATCTGAAAAAAATACACACGACAGAGAAGTATGTAACTTCCCATAAGTGTCACATTTATGTCTTAAAAAATGGAATCAACATTTGATTTTTATTTTTTTTCCTGCCTTTGACCTTGCTCTCCTGCACTCTGTCTAATAATCTCAGCTGGATCCCATTTAATAAGATTCCCAGCTTGCTATCATTTTTCTCATGTCATCATAGTTTCATTAAAATATATCCACCCATGCCATTTGTTTTTCTCTCTTATTGTCCCTCCACCTTTACAAATGGATACATAAAAAAGAAGAATTGAAAACTACATTTTTGCTACTTCATCCTTGGCTACTGACAATTTCAAGGTCAAAACAACATTCCAAAAAGTAAATAAAGACATAAAAAAAAAAAAAAAGAGAGAGAGAGATAAAGTGAGATTTAATGGTGAAGAAATTTTACTTATATTCACTGCTTGTCACCAAAAGAAATCCACCTACTTATTTTGGTGTTGAAATTTTCAGTGGCACATTTTCTAAAATAGCAAAAGATTTTTAAAAGTAAAAAATAAACTTTATATCTCTTGTAAATAATACAGTTCAGCATATTTATGTATATATGTATATATAAATACATGTAAGTATATTTAAATATATATATGAACACACAGTTTCACTTGTAAACACTCATACTTACAGAGATACCATTGCCATGATAGACCTATGTATGACAATAAGACAATAAAGCTCTCTAAAGAGATATATCAAGCTTCCCATAGAGTAAGGAATTGTCTCAATAAGAGCGAAGTTAGATTTTTCTGCTTTTTATGCCAGGACTCTGAAATACTCATATTATTACTCCCATATAGGAAATAATGAATTAAGGTAATTTAATTTAGAAGTTTGTTGCTTTTTTTTTTAAACCCTAATATATATATTTTTTCTTGTTTCTTATAAGAAAGAATTCTGATGGATGTGAAGTGGTACTGGATTACTTGGAGACAAATTTTGCCAGACATAGCTTTATTCATCTGTCCAAATAAGGTCATGTTTTTGTGCAGTTTAGTTTGAATGGCTATTCTATCTGCTCACTATGCTATTTTACCCACCTCAGGAGAATCTGTAAATAGATATCAGTGTCACTCATGGTAGTCTAATTGCGTTAATATTAAATGTTTCAGATTCTGTGTTATGCAATAATGCAGCTGGTCTTCACTGCACTTAAATTAAAGTAGATATTTGGTTATTAGGCCACTTACCATACGTCTGTGCAATCTGCAAATTAGAGTGCTAGTTATAAGCAATTTCTTGTTTCTGTTCCCTCAAGTTTGCTTGCAAGTTGTTGAGAATTACATTGCAAATGGTTTAATTTACTGTTTACTTTCTAGTAATGACACTACATTGTCCTTAATACTTGCTTATAACAAGTACACAAATGTCTTTTTTTTTTTTTTTTTAATTTATGCAATTGGTGCAAACCTTCCTAGAGTCCACAGTGGTTATGCTTGGAATCTGTTTAAGTTTTCTAGGTTAAAGCTGTTTTTATCAAGAAAACAATTTAGAAACTACATATGAAAATTCCTTCCCTCCTTCCTTCCCTCCCTCCCTCCAGAGCTTCCTTCCTTCCTTCCTTCCTTCCTTCCTTCCTTCCTTCCTTCCTTCCTTCCTTCCTTCCTTCCTTCCTTCCTTCCTTCCTTCCTTCCTTCCTTCCTTCCTTCCTTCCTTCCTTCCTTCCTTCCTTCCTTCCTTCCTTCCTTCCTTCCTTCCTTCCTTCCTTCCTTCCTTCCTTCCCATTTATTAGTTTCCAAGCTCACACAAATGAAACTTTTATGATGTGATAAACACACAATGAAGGTTTTAATTGTAATATGTCTCTCAAATGTTTTTTTTTATTATTTATTTATTATTTTTTTATTTTTTGTTTTTTAAGTATAAGAGATACCTCTATCTTTTGGAGAAATTAAACAATCCTTGAGGAAGTGAACTGAATCTAGAGTCCAAAGTCTAAATAAAATGTAATTGAAGGAAAAAATCTCCATCTAAATTCCAACTAGATGGTAAGTGAAATATTACTTTTCAGGAATACTGTTCTTAAATGTTTTACGAATGTTAATGTCTAACAAATATTTTCAAAGACCTATTGGATTGTATAGTTCCTACTTTTTCACCTGTTCTAAAGTTCTGTGGGAAGGAAGTAGCAGTTTTGAAAGAAATGAAGTATCTTCCAGCCTCTATATTTGAAGCTCTGATAGTCTTCTTACCATCTTGTCTTAGAACAATTGTTTCTCTCCATAACAAGATGAAAAGACTCAGGGACACAGTGGTTTCCTAGTCATAAAAAGACTCAGAGACACTCAGAGACACTGTAGTGTCCTAGCCATAAAATAGCCACAAAATCAGAACATGTCACAGCCTGCAGACAGAACTTGGAAGGACAGAAACAAACATTATGTTTAGTCCCAGTGTTCTGAACCATGAAACTCATATGGGCAGATTTTCTTATATTCTCTCTCAAATGCCTCTTCATCTCTAGTTGAAGTACGAGCTTATTGTTATCCCTTTTTTATTGCTTCCTTTGTTCTTATTTCAAAAAATCATTGTGAAAAAGCAAAGGATTAAGAAGAAGAAAAAAGAATAATTTACAATTTGCAGGAGAAATTATAGCTGGCATATCCACATACATATTATAGCTGGTATATCCATTATGTATCAAAGATTGTTAAATTTTACATCCAGATTTAAAAGAGCTGGTTTAACAGAATGAATTATCAGCCAACGTTTCTCAAATCCACCCAATACACAGAGTCAATGCAGCTGTGAGTATATCAATCAGCTGGTGACTGTGCTGAATGCTATACTATTACCTATTTGTAACTAGCAGATACAGGCATGTTTGCAAGCACCTCTAAACTAAAAAAGGCTTTGCAGTACACAAAGCAATGATAAAATTTTGATTCTAAGGCTAAAATTTATAGCACATGCAGGAAGTCTGTCTGGCAAATGTCTCAACCAGGGAGCACAGATTTAAACACCAGACCTGTTATTCCACACCATACTTTCTTGATTGTGAATTCAATGGTCATGATCAACTCCCAAGCTACTTCTCTAGACCTTGGCCATATGTCTGTTTCAGTTCAAATGGGCAGAAGGTGTCCAAAAAGTCCTCCTAGCTCTTAGATGACGAGCTCTCTTGTCTGATGCAGTCCATCTAGTCAGGACAACACAACATTTTTGTATCACTAATGAGATAAAAATATCACAAGATTATTGATTATTGATTAAGAATATCATAAGATGATTGATAAGATTATTCAGTATGCTATATTGTAACACAAGGAAATGACGTGGTATGAAAATTAATGAACTGAGTTATTTTTACTTTTCAGTAAACTTTTTTGTTTGATTTATTTTGGCTTCTAAGCAAGTAAGAAGGATAAAGTACAAACAGGCTTATCACATACGGCAGGAGAAAGCATCTGTTTTCAGAAATCTCATTTCAATCACATTACAAAGCATACTATCTCCATATATATAACGAATTTAAATTGTAAAGTAATTATAGAACTTAATTTGTACCTTTTTTATGATGTTGATTATGGCTTTGTGGTTTCCTTGATTCTTTTGCACAAATCTGGTCTTACATTTAAAAGCTACCTATATGCTAGTTACACAGTTCAGATTCACTTTACCCTGTGCTCTACCTATAAAAAGATACAAGACAATCATTAACAAATTCTAAAATGATTACTTCACTGAAATGAGCAGTCAGTAAAAATAATCGTCTAATACGAAACTTTTACCTAGACATGTAAAATGCTTTTTCAGTTGCTGAGATAGCAGATAATAAGGATGGATCAGGAAAATACTGTGAACACAGACAATCCCAACAAAACAGATTGCAGGTTTAAAGAGCTGACCCAAATGAAAAGTCTAGTTTAAATTTAAAAACTGCTTAACTAAATGAATGAAGCAATAGTTATAAGGTCCAAAAAAATGATGAAATATGTAAATTATTTTTGAAGCTCTTGAAGTTCTCAAAGAGACTACAGTAGTATATTAAATTGCATAGAATCCCCTTATTGCATTGTGAGTATTAGCTGCTCCATGAATTGCTGAAAAGACATCAGTCGCTGAGGTCAGTTCCTTACCACCACAGGCAAGATGTATGGTCTCTTTTAAACTTCTTGAACTCCATCTAAGTCAGGTCACTGACCAGAATTAGGCTAATGCTTTAGTCTCTCTTTTTTTTTTTTTCTTTTCTTTTCTTTTTTTTTTTTTCCTTTCTTTTTTTGAAAATGGATTTTGAATAGGCACAATAACATCTAATGGAAATAAGTTAGGATTACACCTACTCTGTATTTGGCTGTATGACAAACAACAACAAAAACAAACAGAATAACTACGTGGCCTGTGCCTACAGCACCTCACTTAAAATAGATAAAGTAGAAATAAAGTAGAAATAAAGATAAATAGAAAGGAAAGATGAAGTCTTTTCTTTCTCTTGAATTACTATACAAACAGTTGATCTTTAGACAACACTGCAACTCCAGATCTGTTGCTCTATTTTGTTTACTCCTTCTTTCTTTAGGTTTTCTCAAATTCTTACCACTTACTGACCAAAATTCATTTCAGACAGCTTTATTAGTGCCAGATTTCAGTGGCTGAAACAGAAATATCTAGTTGTTCTCTCCCTGAGCTGAAAGCAAGTGGTCCTGTGAAATATTATCTTTATCATCAGGTGGTTGTGCTAGCAATATTTTGTCAGAGAAAAAGCAATTTTTGCACTGTGACCTACATATGGATGACATTAGCTGTTCTTTCACTCTGGAACCCCACTCTAATACAACCAGTTTAATATGTACAACTCATTCATGCACTTTGCGCACGGTTTACAAAGCACACATGCAAAGATATATGAAAATACAAATATATCAGATTAAAATTAATTCATTTTCCCCTCCATTTAATTTATAATTAATTTTCTTTATCCTACCTATATTTGGATATATTTTTCAGATTGAACAAGATAAAACTATGATACTATTTCGGCATTGTACTTCTCAAATAGAGGAGATGATTCTATGGAATCTGCAGTTATTAATTTGTGTTATTTTTAAGTGTGTTAATGGATGTTAAGAAGATGAGTGCTGAAATTTACATAAAGTAAAACAAAGAACTTTCGGAAACATATTAAAAATAAAAATAATTCCATATGCTAACATTTTGCAGATAATTTCCATCTGTTTATACTGAAAAAGATTTGGAATCTAGCTAAAAAAAAATAAATACCAGTGTCAGAGAAAACTTTTGCTTAATGACTTATCAGAAATCCATGTGGCTGCTTGGACAGATGTGTTTCATGTTAGTTTTCACATTTAAATATGTTCTTAAAAGCTCTTAAACAGCTTAGTGAACTGTGAATGTTCTCTGACTTCTGCATCTGTTTCTGAGTGCAAAACATTATTTTTTTTTAAATCTGCATTGATATCCAAAGCATTTATCACAATTCTGTCCTTGATAAAGTAATTATATGAGCAACATAATCATACTGACCTTAATATGGCTTAATATGGATGGAAAGAACAGTCCACAGTGGAATATTGTCAAACTGATTCAAGTTCTGTTATGTCTTTCTAATGGCTTTCTCACTACATTAAGGATTTCTTGTTTTCAGGACTTATAAACACAGCCAAAATCCAATTTCAATCCATGGGTTAAGGAAAGCCTAATTAAAAGTGGTTATTGCTGATATAATTTTCATGTTGAATCTAGTACTTACTAAATTGTGAACAGCTCTTGAGGTTCTGGTGGGGTGCTAGTATCACACTAACTTAAATGTTTAGGCAGTTAATCACTATATGTTACAAATATAATTTAAGTTTCTTAGTATAGTATCAGTGCTACAGCCAAGTATTTTCTGGTATGATTTTTTTCTACATTTAGTTAATTAACTCCTCACTGAGCAAAGGAATGTTCCAGCCGATCTCTAAGCGTACTGGAGTCTTGCGAAGAGTACACGTATATGTAGCTAAAAGGAAACCTTCCACTCCTTCAGGAGAATGATTGCTAAGGATGCAATGTTTTGTACAATGTTTTTGTACTTTCTACATTGCTTAGGTGGTTCTATTTGGTTTTGAGCTGTTTACACTCATGACACTGAGAGCTGTTGATGCTCAGCATTTATGAAAAATAGGTCAGGCATATTCAAATCTTTAAATGTGGATTTCAGTGTCTAATACTGACTGTTAAACAACTATTACAAAAAAAGTAGTTACTTTTGAAATTTCCTGCCTGCTTGTTTAAAATTCCAAAAGTCCTAAGAGCAGAAAACAAAACAAAACAAACAAACAAAAAAAACTTTTTTTTTTTTTTTTTTGGTAGCTCAGTAAAGCACATTGGAAGTTTATCAGTAACATATAACATTGCTGAGAGCTTATTAATACCTATTTTTTGTTCCTTGACACTGCAGAAGGACCCAACCTGGCAGTGGTTATATTTTCTGTTTGTACCCTATCTTCGTCGTAGATTAAAGCAAAACACCGGTGCTCTGAACTTTGAGATCTTCACATTCCAGGTGCATGTGAAGAATCTGTTAACTTATGTATATATCTCAGACAAATGCCTTTAATGTCAATTAAAGCAGAAAAGTTTCAGTTGGCTTCACTGGAAGAGGGCTAGGTCCTTTAACACTTTGTAAACAATGTGGTAAATTGAAAAACACATTTTTCTTTACTCTGCCCTTAGAGCAAAAAATGTGTTGAGTTCATGAACAAATCCATATTCATTCAGATCAAGGAAATGGGGAATGAGCACTTCATCTGTGATCTCGTTGACTGAAAATGGAAGAGCCAGATAGGTTAGCAGAGTAATTGTTTGGAACATTGCAAATGTGCATTTTGTTATGTAGGTCAGTAAAGACAGCAGTGTTATCACTCATTTTGTTTGCTTAGGCATAGCATACCCTCTTAAGTGGCATCAAGCAATGAAAATATTTTGTAACACTCACACTCATTTATGGAGTCTATTCTTATCCATGAGAACAGTAGCTTCAATTGCCATCTTGCCCAAACCACTACTATTAATTAATAAAGAGAGCATTGCTTTTGAGTATTTTGTCTTCCCTTGCCTATTGGGTTTAAATACAATATCCTTAGTACCTAATAGTTCTTTTGATTGTGGATTTTTATATTCAGCTTTTGCACTGTATCAGTGCTACTCTTCAAAGAAAATAAAAATAGCCAAGTTAGCATTAAACAAAACCCAAAACAGTGCTGCTGACTCTATTCAGATATGGATCAATGTATCACAGATTGAGACCTTTTCACTTTAGATTTTTGAAAGCAGTTTGGTAGCTCTCTACTTAAGAACACTCATTGAATTACTGGAAGACACGATCTTGGATTCTAGCCAGTATTTGTTTGCTGTTATACATTAAGAAGACTGTGTTACAAAGTGGAGAAAGGCTGTCTCCACTCTCTATCCAATGGTTTGGCCATTTAAAGTTAGTGCTAACATTTATTATCCACCCTCATCTCAAGAAAAAATCTAGTTTACACCAGTTCCCATTGTGTTATTAACTTTAGATTTAGGAGTATAAACACAAAGTTTCCTCCTTCTCTTTCAAGCTTTTTAATGTTAATATAGCTGTTCCTATATTAAAGAGCTATAATTATGAAGTACTGACACTACTTTCTTATTAATTACATGATAAAATATAACACTCTATTTACCAGGTTTGAAAGGGCCCTTGTGCTCCACTGTCATCTAGATCAGGCAGGATTTTGTTGGTGTCATTCTTGATGGCTAAGCTGGACTCTTCAGAGGAGAAAGAAATAGGTAAAGTGGCTAGTGCTTTTCAGAGCTTACTCTATTAAGTATAGTTTCCTGAAATTATCATACTTATTTTAAAAATATAAATATAATAATGTTGAATATGTCACAGAGATAGAGAAACACTTCAGGAAAAAGAAGGGGTAGGTCACCGCATCCAAAAGGGAAATGCAAAAGCAAAAGGAGAAAGCACAGTAGATGAAGCTGAAGAATTCTTTAAAATCAAGGAGGTAGGATGATTCGGGGGGGGGGGGGGGGGGAACGGGGGGCTCCTAACATAGTCCATTGAGCTGATAAATTGGTGCATCCTTTTGCTAGTCTTTCAGTGACTCATTTAATGCCAGTTCCACAAAATTTGTTAAATGCACTGTTCTTATATCAGTCACGTGAGAACAGAAGGGGCACCGATGTGCAGTGTACTATGGTAGTTTTTTTACTCAAGGAGTTGTTTAGTAAAGTCCAAGTGGTAGAATACTATCCCCTCTTGCAAGTTTGCCCCAACTTTCTATCATCTATCATCTATAATTAATTCACCAATAACTATACAATGCTGAATATCAGTGTTATTTATTATCTTAGGCTATCTTTATTATCTTAAATGTCTACAATATTAAACAAAGGTTTGTATGCACCATAAGCTAAAGAAAACTAGGAAAAAAAATAATTAAAAAAGAATCACCAGGTTAAAGTGAATGGAGGGGTAGGTTACTACATACAAACAAGACAGAATGGCACATGATCCTGCTTTCTAAACCATGTAAGAGGCTTAGTTTTTATGCAGGTTTTCCCTTGCATTGCTTTCTGATTGAAACTCCCACTCAGAAGACTGACTATCTCAAACTGAGGCCAGCTACTGGCTCTCCAGTCATATTTAGTTCATAAACAATTTGAATGCATATTCTCTTCTAGGCCTACATTCCTGGGTGTGGGAGTAAACAAAATTGCTGATGACAGGCTTTGGTAGTTTTTCTGAAATTTAGCCAAAAGCCAGCCCTGGAGTCTCAGGATCCCTGCAAAACCATCAACTGCAGTCTCCTCTATAATATAACACCCTTGTCTCTCCAAGGAATGCAATATGTATTTCTCAATTATGTAACAGTTTTGATATGCAAGTAGGGGAGTGAGGGAAGTTGGTGGCTTCTGCTATACAGACTTTCTATTTGCTTCACTTGGTGTTTCTTAAGTGGAGCAGACTGTATTCTTAGCCTGGGTGATTAAATGAAGGCATTTTACTAAATGGAGCACTGCAGTCTTTTTCCTTTCTAATATACAATTCTAACAGCTCTATATTGCCTAGAAAATCTCACTACACACTTTGAACTCTACAAAGATAAGTTTTTTGTATTACTGCCTTCTTGTTTCCAATAGAAATTCTCAGTCTCTGTCATCTCTCCTCTTTCCCCTCTTGTCCCCATCTCTCTTTCCTTTCCACTCCTTCATTCTCCATGCCCCCCCCCCCCCCAGTAGAATTAAACGAGTTAAACGAGCTGATATTTTTGCAGGTACAGAAATTAAACAAAGCTTTGATGAGTCAATTTTTCATTATCATTAAGACAAGCCTTTGATCTTAGCCAACGTGTGATCTCTCAGAGCAGCTGCTTGTATTCCACAGATACACTCCACCCTTTTTTTAGGGATCTTCTTTATCTCCAATGTGAAACTAGCTTTAATATGGTCAGTGTCTGAAATTACTGACTGGATATAAGTAGGTGGCTCACTAGGATGTTGAAGTAGTGAGATATGATAAAGTATTAGCACAGTTTAACAGTCATGTAAATGATTGTAAAACATAGGTCTCAAGCAGTGCTTAATCTGTAAGAAAGAAAACATGCTAGTACCATTATATTAACAGATGAGTGCCAGGAATCTTCTGGGTCACCAAGTCCTTTTTAGCAAAAAAGAAAAAAAAAAGAAAAAAAAAAAAAAAAAGCTATTTTATGAAATCACTTCTGTCAATCTCAGATAAAAAATGCTTTTGAAATAAGCATAATATAATATATAGGAGAAATGAGCCTAATCCAAGCAATGTTTACTGTTACTCTAAATCATTTGCTTGTACACTAGGTTTTGGAGACAGACTACTGAAAAGAGATTATAGAAAGTATGCATTAAAAAGTAGCTTTGTAAACTATGTATAGTACAGCTTTGCATGAAACACTTTCAAACTTTTTATGCTATTTCCCCTCACAGAGAAAGAATGTCAAAGTCAGATGTGAATTTTAAACTAGCTTAAGTACTACTGAATTTGATGAGATATGATGCATGCATTTTTTGAAAATACACCTGTTTAAATTACTTATGTGTTTCTGTGATCTGCACTTCTGTTTATTTTAATCTTCATGTCAGATATCATGCTCATAAGCATTAGTTTTCATTGGTTAGTACAAAGACCATCTTTTTCAGTCAGTTATCATAAGGATTATGTTTTTCCAGAATGATCTCCCTTTTCTAGTTTTGGTATTACTGTGTACCATTTCTTTACAATTCAAATAATTATAAAAATTAAAAGAGAGCAAACAAACTTCTTCTTCAAAAGAACAACAACAACAAAAAACACCTTTCTGACTCAATGACCGATACGCAAAAATAAAATCTTAAGATTGTGTTGCCTCCATTTAATTCTGTCTTCCATGATGCACTAAGCATAGCACAACTGAGTAAAGGACCTGAGAGATCAAAAGGACACAGATAGCATCATAACTTTTGGAAAATCATAGGATTACATTAATTAATAAATTACATTAATTAATTCATTTTCTTTTTTTTTTAATTTATTTTTTTATTATTGCTATTTTCTTAATGAGAACCTATTGCGATTCAGTGCAAGATACAGATACCCTATAACTGTAATCCCATCTTTGTAAATAATCTTTTAGCCAAATACAGCTGATGTAAGCATTATTTTATTTCTGCTTTTGGATAGTTCAGGGAGTGAAGTAAAATGTTTGTTTGTAAACACCCACATTATAGACTTTCAGAACTGGTTGAGAAAAACTTGATTATTAGTGTTGTGGTTGGGGGTTTCTTCTCACTTTGTTTTCTTGTTGATGTGAAATAATGTAAATTACCTATCAAACACTGTGTCTGTTTCGGCTTGTCTGAACACCTCAACACATTGAGGATGCCAGAAATGAAAAACAGAAAATGTATTTGATCAGAGTACACAACACCCAGAAAGGTTTGTGTTTCTCTCTTCGACTGTGCAGAGAAATCCTACGTGCTGTTGCATAGGAAGAGTAAGTGATCTGATCAAACTTTAAGTACCTATTATTCAGATTGTAGAATCACAGAATCACAGAATTTTCTAGGTTGGAAGAGACCTCAAGGTCATCGAGTCCAACCTCCAACCTAACGCTAACAGCCCTCCACTAAACCATATCCCTAAGCTCTACATCTAAACGTCTTTTGAAGACTTCCAAGGATGGTGACTCCACCACTTCCCTGGGCAGCCTGTTCCAGTGCCTCACAACCCTTTCAGTGAAGAAGTTCTTCCTAACATCTAGCCTAAAACTCCCCTGGCTCAACTTAAACCCATTCCCCCTCGTCCTGTCACCAGGCACGTGGGAGAACAGGCCAACCCCCACCTCGCTACAGCCTCCCTTGAGGTACCTAAAAAGAGCGATAAGGTCGCCCCTGAGCCTCCTCTTCTCCAGGCTGAACAAGCCCAGCTCCCTCAGCCGCTCCTCGTAGGACTTGTTCTCCAGGCCCCTCACCAGCTTCGTCGCCCTTCTCTGCACCCGCTCAAGCACCTCGATGTCCTTCTTGTAGCGAGGGGCCCAAAACTGAACACAGTACTCGAGGTGCGGCCTCACCAGAGCTGAGTACAGGGGGACAATCACCTCCCTAGCCCTGCTGGTCACGCTGTTCCTAATACAAGCCAGGATGCCGTTGGCCTTCTTGGCCACCTGAGCACACTGCTGGCTCATATTCAGCCGACTGTCCACCATCACTCCCAGGTCCTTCTCTGCCTGGCAGCTTTCCAACCATTCCTCTCCCAGCCTGTAGCTCTGCTTGGGGTTATTGCGCCCCAGGTGCAGGACCCGGCACTTGGCCTTGTTAAACTTCATGCAGTTGACCTCAGCCCATCGGTGCAGCCTATCCAGATCCTCCTGCAGAGCTTTCCTACCCTCAAGCAGATCGACACACGCACCTAACTTGGTGTCATCTGCGAACTTACTGAGGGTGCACTCAATGCCCTCGTCCAGATCATCGATGAAGATATTA
This sequence comes from Aythya ferina, assembly GCF_964211825.1. Lineage (NCBI taxonomy): Eukaryota > Metazoa > Chordata > Aves > Anseriformes > Anatidae > Aythya > Aythya ferina. Next base: position 35,565,148 of record NC_140301.1, on the reverse strand, counting down.
AAGAGGACTGGCCCCAGCACCGAGCCCTGGGGGACGCCACTAGTGACTGGCCTCCAACTGGACTTGGCTCCATTCACCACGACTCTTTGGGCCCGGCTATCCAGCCAGTTTCTAACCCAACGAAGCGTGCGCCAGTCCAAGCCAAGAGCAGCCAGTTTCTTGAGGAGAATGCTGTGGGAGACGGTGTCAAAAGCCTTGCTGAAGTCAAGGTAGACCACATCCACAGCCTTTCCCTCATCCACCCAGCGCGTCACTCTGTCATAGAAGGAGATCAGGTTCGTCAGGCATGACCTGCCTTTCATAAAGCCATGCTGACTGGGCCTGATCGCCTGCTTCCCCTTCAAGTGCTGCATGATGACTCTCAGGAGGATCTGCTCCATGAGCTTCCCTGGCACTGAGGTCAAACTGACAGGCCTGTAGTTTCCCGGGTCTGCCCTCCGGCCCTTCTTGTAGATGGGCGTCACGTTTGCTAGCCGCCAGTCGATTGGGACCTCCCCCGATAGCCAGGACTGTTGATAAATGATGGACAGTGGCTTGGCCAGCTCCTCTGCCAGTTCCCTCAGTACCCTTGGGTGGATCCCATCTGGCCCCATCGACTTGTGCACATCTAAGTGCCGTAGTAGGTCACCAACCAGTTCTTCATGGATAATGAGGGCCACATCCTGCTCCCCATCCCCTTCCACCAGCTCAGGGTACTGGGTATCCAGAGAACATCCGGTATTGCCGCTAAAGACTGAGGCAAAGAAGGCATTGAGCACCTCCGCCTTTTCCTCATCTCTTGTAACTAAGTTTCCCCCCGCATCCAGTAAAGGATGGAGATTCTCCTTAGTCCTCCTTTTTGTGTTGATGTATTTATAGAAACGTTTTTTGTTATCTTTAACGGCAGTAGCCAGATTGAGCTCCAGATGAGCTTTGGCCTTCCTAATTTTGTCCCTGCACAGCCTCGCTACTTCTTTAAAGTCCTCCTTAGTGGCCTGCCCACTTTTCCAAAGCTTATAAACCCTCTTTTTCCTCCTAAGATCAAGCCACAATTCTCTGTTGAGCCAGGCCGGTCTTCTTCCCCGCCAGCTCGTCTTTGGGCACGTGGGAACAGACCGTTCCTGCGCCATTAAGACTTCCCTCTTGAAGAGCGCCCAGCCTTCCTGGACCCCTCTGCCCTTCAGAACCGCCTCCCAAGGGACTCCACCAACCAGTGTCCTGAGCAGCTCAAAGTCAGCCCTCCGAAAGTCCAATACAGCGGTTTTACTGGTCCCCTTCCTGGCCTCGCCAAGAATAGTGAACTCCACCATTGCGTGGTCACTCTGCCCTAGACAGCTCCCGACGATCACGTCCTCCACCAGTCCTTCTCTGTTTGTGAAGAGAAGGTCTAGCGGGGCACCTCCCCTGGTAGGCTCACTAACCAGCTGCGTCAGGAAGCTATCTTCCACGCTCTCCAGAAAATTATAATTGTATATCCAATTATGAAGTTTAGCACAAAGTTACAGTACATTATAGAAAGAAGGCCTCTCTTCTGAATTTCTGTATTTGGGGAGGTGTTTGAACCCTGTTACTGCTAAAGGGACAGCCTAAGTGGTAAGCTTCTGAAAACTTTACTTCTACTAGTACTGCTGTTTAGGATACTGAATAGCAACTGGTAAACCTAAGGAAATTATAAGGTAAAGGAAAGTAAGGTAAAATTATAATTGTGGAGGTAAAAATGTTATCTACTTGTTTCTAATTCCACAAGTTACTTTCTGTTTTATTGTATCAAGTCAGTATTTCACTTTTAAAATATTTAAATATTTCTTATCTATAAACTTATACTACTGTCTACATATTTGCATTTTTACAGTCAATAATTATTCAATGCAATTCATGTTGTATTTATGATTCTATTTTCTTCTTTCCTCCTGCAAATTTCTCCTGAACACAGTGAGTTTTACTCGTCCCCCGGTTTACACAGGACTAATATTCACTGCTGGTAGGAAGACTGACAGCTTTCATACAGACTGGGATTTGATTAGCATGCAATATAGCTCCAGTCTTACACTATGGTTCTTGAGTTCTCTAACACAAAGCCAAAACTTTTGCCACTTGAGCTTATAGTGTGTATTGTTTATTATACATACAGTTGCAGTATTTGGACACACAGTCATAAGTCAGACATTGAAACTTTATTTTTAAAAAAGGCCAGAAAATAAAGATGACTAAGCCTGAGGAGAAGCAAGGTCATATGGACAGACATATCTAACTACAGTACAGCCATTAGTATAATCAGTAAGGAGCTAATATATATGTGTTTTTGTTTTCATACTTGCATATTTATTTGACTAAAGACAAATGAACAAATTATGACTTTCACAACCCTATTTTTTTCTGTTGTGTTTCATAAAAATGAAGAAAGCTATACAACTGGTCTGTATGGATATTTTTTGTTTATTTTTAAAAATCTACAATCAACAGTTTAAAACAACTAGTCTGGAAAAGAGATCAGTCTGTATGTCTGGCATGTCCATAGTAATTAGTTCCCAAGTAGTGTAAAATGTTTAACTCCAACAGAAGAATTTTAATTTCATTTCAACCATTATTTTCAAGGGTAACATGTCAAAGCTTAGCACTTTCCCCTGGATTCAGTTCAGCTGGCTCACAGCCAGCTAAAGTCCAGCTTTCCAATCAGTTGTGATCTAATGCATGAGAATGAGTTATGTTGTTTAAGATGAAATAAAATCTATAACTCTACCACTAGTCAGAATTTTGATTTAGTGGAATGTGTTGAAATATATTGTCCCAAGCTGTGTAAGCAACAAAACAACCCAGGTTTCCTAGTTATAAAATGCAAGCTGGATTGTTTCAAATACTTTTTATTCATTTATGTGATCAAATTGTTTCAGACATCTCTGCATGACAATTTGCTATAAAATTCAACTCACAGTAATATCTGAGAATTAACAGTTATGCATTTCAGATGAGAACTTTTTTTTATACTTCATGATCTGTGAATGTGCAAAGGCTTTGCTTATTATGAACACCCCAAAATGATACACAGATGAAGGCATATTCATATCTGAAAAGGTGCACTGTTGTACAGTAACTGTATTTGTGACTGAATTTTAGGTTAGAAAGTCAATATGACATATGAGGCAATCCATGTCAGAAAAGGTTCTATAGTTCATATTTTTTAAAGTGAATCAGCATTTGAAGAAACTTTGCCTTTTGTGGAGAGTCAGAATACAGAGAAATCTATGAAAACATGATCAATGAAACAAAGATTTAAGTTCATAGGCAGACAGCAATTATAACATTTCATAGTGGAAATTAGCAGGTGCTTCATTTTCTTTCTCTATCACAGCTTAATTTTAAAGTGCTGAAGACGGTTTCTTCCCAGTTAGCTTTTAAAGAAAATATTTTACCCCTATTGTTTAGGAAATTGAGAGTTATTGCGCATTTGTTGAAGTCTCAAAATTTGCAGTGTTGGGAAATATAAATTTAAATACTGTAACAAATATTTGTTCACAGCACATTTCCTTGAAAAGTATTGCCTAGAAGAGAAGAGAAACAGGAGGAACAAGAAAATAAAACAAGATTATGTTGTTTTTCTTGCTCTATCACTTTTACAATTCCACTGACTATCTGTTTTTGTCCTGACTTTTCTCATGTAAACACTCGTGTTTAAGAGGAAAATCTAAGTTGTCCTCCTCTCCATCCACAGAGAATCCTCTTTGATATAGGACCAGTGTACAAAAATAATTGCAACTATAACTCAGCTAATTACTTTGTCCTTTCTTTTCATTGTTATTTGTAATAGCAACAAACAAACAAAATCAAACCAATGAGAAATAGTCTGCAGTTATGCTACAATAGTTCTGACTGTGCTGCCGTGTCTCACCATATATGTGCCAAATACTGGACTCTTCTCTTTTCTCTGCTAAAATTCATCTGCAATTTTCCTAGAATCTAAGGTTTCCGTGCCTAGCCAACACAGCTACACAGGCCACCTGTTGCAGTTAAACAGAAGAAAGGTCTGTATGGGGGCACTAAAAACTGTGTCCAAGCAGTTTGTCTAGATAAACTAGGACTGGGAGCTGAAAACCTTAAGAAGTCTGGACAGCTACTTGAAAAGCCATTTGAAAGGATCTAAAATTTCTAAACTTAAAAATTTGGAGAGAAATGTCAAAGCAAGAGACACAGTGACAAGCAAAATTTGTAACAAAACAAGCAAAATAATGTATATTACTCGCTTTGATTTGGGTTGCGTTCACATCAGGTCATTGGTTATTTTTCATTTTAAAACATAGAAAGTAGTATTTGTGGTCATTTCCATTCTTTTTAACATTTTGAAATTTCAAGCAGAAGAAGTTTTGCTCAATGCAGACTTAATATTTGGGAAGGATTTCGCTGAAGAGATCTGAGGGAATCAATTAACACTTCTGCACTAAGTATACTAATTTATTCTAGTATGCTATGCTCATACCTAGATATACATATATTTAAGGGTTAAAGTTTCATTTAACTTTTCTTTTAAATGATATATTTTAGGATTGTATTTAAAAATACTATTTCATTGAAGATACATATCCAAAATTATTTTGCAAGGGTAAAATATCCTCCAAAGTGAAACAGTATTCATATATTCATTTTTAAATTAATATAAAACTGTGGAAAAGTAGACTCCTGGCTGATTAATATAATCAAATATAAAACTATTCATACAATTAATATAACATTAATATAAATTAATATAAAAATGTTTATATTGATGATTATATATTGATGATTGTAAGATTAATATAAAAATGTTTATATTCATACATTTTACCAATGAAACAAAGCATTCAAAAGCTATATTCTTTCCTTTTCCTAATATGAGTATACCATATGAGTTATTTTGGAGTCCTTCAATAATGGAATTTTGAAGATAGTGCTTGAATTATTCCATATACTGGGAAATATCTATGGCACAGTGCACTCTTCTCTACTATTTTTCAGTATTTCCTTATATTTCAGGATTTACGTATTTCCAAACATTGTGTTTACATCCATATCTGCTCTACAGTTAAGGCACTGCTTATTGTGTGTGTGCAATGCATTCATTTTTTTCCAGAATATCTGGGTAGAATTCACTAATCACCAATTCTACTGCACCCAGTATATTGAGTATACTGTTAGTGCATTGCCACCAGCCACTTCATCGCTTGGATATCTATAGAGAATGCCAGCAGAATCGATGCATTTCTCTCACAAACATTCATTAGAAACAACTCACCATAAGACCACAAAAAAGAGGCAACATAACAAGAATTTTGAAAGAATGCGGTAATTCAGCTTAACTTCATCACAGACATTAGTGTTCAGAGTGGTAAGACAACCCTAAGGTCAATGGTGTTAAAAGCTTTTTGTTTACTGAATAATTCTCAGTTTTTATTCTAACGGCTGTGGCAAAGGTGTGATGATCTGAATTGTTCTACAAGTTGAACTGCACTGTGTTCGGCAGGAAGAATGGCCGAAAACACGACAGACACTAGTATGGTCAGATCATGCTCTACCTTATTACCCGAATAGCCTGACTTTTATAACAAACTTAATTCTCACACAAGATTATTGGTCAAAAGCACTCAGACAAACAACTGCAAGAAAACAACCCCACCTGCAAGAAAACAACCCCCTTGTAATTAGCAGTCATGTAGATCCCGTCCTTGAAGCCAGCTGCTGGCAACAATATTTTTTCTAAATTCCTCAATCGGGCGATGTGGGAACACTGTCATGGGAACTTCTCATAGTTGTCCTGGTAGCTTGGCTTGCTCAGCTGCAGCAAGTCATGGGATCTTTGCTGTTTCAAAAATCCCTCAACATTCTACCACCATCTTCTTGCCTGAACATTTGCAAATTTTCTCTGAACCAGACTTCTCTCATGCAATATCAAGATTAATTTAGCTCATCTTACAAATGTAATAGAAGAATGCCATATCCCATAGCAAACATAGCTGAGCACATGTTGTGTGACTATGTGTTTATCTAAGCAAATTCACTGTGGCTCCATGGCCAATGCTTTAAATACGAATTATTCTAGACAGTTGTAATTAGGTCATGGATGAGGAGCTATATTTTAAATGTTCCCTTTAATTTCCTCCATGTCTGATAAGGCAGTTCTAACCAGTGGACCTTGCTTTTCTGTACTATACTTAACTGTGCTACTCTCATCAAAAAATTAAATCTGATTTGCTTCTTCAACTCTCTTCTCTCAGTATTTACCTATGGATTTTTCAAGAAACTATATCTTTATTCATTTAAGAATCTTCCAGAGATTCCTATACTTCCACATACAAAGTATTAGTCTTTTAAGCGTTCAAAATTTTAGTAAGTTTGAGGAGCAAGGGCTCATTAATGCGTAACATTGCAAGGAATCATAAATGAGTAATAGCAAGAATAGATAGTGTTCAAAGTAACAACTATGTAGACAACAGCCTGCTTGGAAGGTATTTTGAAAATTGAAACATTTCTGCAAGTGTCACTACCAAACTTTAAAATTAGTTGTGTTGGTGGTTGACTGATTGATGATGATTATGAGAAAAGTTCCATGAAACATAAAGATGTTACTGTATAGAACATCAGATACACTCTAGATGCTTGTTTGTTCCCTTTCACATAAAATATAAGAAAATAAGCTCTTAGGATGGATATTTAGTTCTACTATTTGATTTATTGTTCTTCACTGTATTTTTTGTATGTTCTTCACTCTTTTTTTTCCCTCTTTTCTTTTTTTTTTCTTTTTTTTTTTTTTTTTCTCTTTTTTTCCCCAAACTACTAAGGCTTGCCTGTCTGGAGACAGAAGTGATCACTCATTATGTGAAGCAACACTTGGAGTTGTATTAAAGTTAATTATATAAATAAAGTGTATTATAAAAATATTTCTAATATTCTAATATGTTGTGGAAACTGAAATGTGAAGTTTTGTAACAACCCTCCTACTGGTTCACTTTTCCTTTCCAAATAAAATGATATATTTCAGACCAGATATATGTCCTCTGATCCAGCTTCAACCTGGCTTTGGATATTCCAAAATCTCAAAGCAAACAATACACAAATTTTTTACTCAATGGGATCTATTATTGACTTATTTAGGTAGTTTTGCATATATCAGTCTCACAATTCTTATGAAGATTAAGGATATAAACCATAAAGTTTAACTCTGCCGGATACAACTGTGAAATATTTCCCATATTTTTTCAAAAGTTGAAAAATGGACAAAACAGTGGGAGCAGCAGAATATGCTGAAATTGGCAGGATTGGGTAGCCAAGCTGCAGCTGGGCTTCTTCTGCCTTGTATGGAACAAAAAAAGGAGCATATTATATTACAAAAATGTTAGTTCTGTTATCAGATGTGTCTACTTTCTACAGCTTTTTTACTGAGTGCACCTAATACTTAAGGTGCAACAGAGTTCAGATGTCTCCTCCATGAGTTAACATTAAATGCCATATAGCTTTCCATTTACACTTGAATTGGTGTGAAAGTACTGTAAAAAAAAGTAAGAAAGAAAGTACTGTAAAGTAAAAATACTGTGCACTGATGAAGACCTTCTTCACAAAGGTCTGAACATATTTTCCTCCCACTTTTACTGTGTCTTTCCAGCACCTTATGGAGCTTGTTTCTGGAACAATGGGAAGATCTGAATGAGCATGAACGTTGCAGAAGCTTTACATTGGTCTCAGAATGCATTGTGTGCAGATACAAATAATTTTCCAGGGAACTTACACTTTTATGAAGAAAACTGGAACATTTTTTCAAAAATACCATTTTTCATAGCTTCCCCATGTCTATGGCCCTGTGTCCTATGGAGGCAACAGGACAGAGAATGAAGTGGAAGGATGTATTTAAGGGGTATACATCTGATTAAAAGTTTTCAGTACTTCACAGGTTCATATAGTTTCTACTAGCAGGTTTCTGTCATGAAATCCTTTCAGTCAAGAGTTCTATGAAAGGCTCCCTATTCAGATGGCTGTTTTTATTTCAGTGATGTCTTTGGAAACAATTAAACATTGCTTTGGAAATGAATGCATCCAACAGCAGGACATCAAATACTTCCCCTCCTAAGTAGCTTTTTCTGGGACATAGAAAAAATGTTGAAAGGAATTTTCTGACCTTCCAGAAAAATAAATTAATTAAAAAATAAAATAAAGTTCATCTACAACATAATGTGCATTTACTCACATTGTCTAAACTTTTGGGTAGACCTGTGTGGTGCCAGGTGTTCGACTTGATGATCCTTATGGGTCCCTTCCAACTCGGGATAATTGGATTAATATTTAATTTGTATAACTTGAATCTGACACCTAAAAATTAGGAAAACAATCTGTCTTTTGTACCTTGCGCATTCTTTTTGGTCATTATTTTTGTATATTTTGGACGCAAAGTAGCCATTGAAAATGGTGAAAGCATTTACCCTCTAACAAAACAATGAGCTTGAAATGCTGAGAATGAAGACTTGATTAGCTTCTCTTGAGATTAGGTGAATCAGAAAGTGTCTAATACCTGTAATTCTATGTGGTAGTCATTATTATTATTTTCAAGTGTACGAGTATCAGAAAGAATTGGATTTTATTTCTCACTTTTGCTACAAGGTCAGTGGTTGGTGATGTCTGAAATTGAAAACATTGTAATTTCAATTTTTGAAATTATCCAAATTAAATGAACCTGAATTGTTTGACTGGAAAAGCTGTTTCATGAGGCCTGGGAGAAAGAAAATCTTAATCTTTTCCTATGTTCTTAAATATATGCATATTTCTTCTTATTGTCTTAATAAATATCAAAAGTTTATGCACTAAAGCAAAGAAATCTATGACAATGTTAAAATAAATAAATAAATAATAAATATAATTTTCAGTTTGATATAAAAAAATATTTTTAATATGGAAATTAATATATTGTCAATAAGGTCTTATTTTCCATCATATCATTCTTATTACTTATATTATTCTCATTTTTGAGGATTTTAAAATATTATAGTTATTATTATTATTATTATTACATGTCCCCTTTTAAAAGCAATATTCTTATACATTTCCATAGCGTTATATTAGAATCTTTTATGTTCAGGAATCTTCAACAGACTTTTATCAAAGCAACAACCTACCTTATAAGAGAACTTCCTTTAGTTTACATTTTTGCACATGCAAAAAATGCTTGCATAAAGTATTTTTATGAAGTTTGCACTATGTAGCTTAATCATAATAGGGGCTGTGATGTAAGAAAAGTATGGTTCATTTTGCAGCATAGTTAGGCAGTTTGATAATATAGCCATTGGCATCTAGCTCAAATAAATTAGACTTTGCAACTTGAAAAGATTGAAATTATTATTAGGTTCATAGAGTAGTGGTTGACACACTGAAAGTAACTTACATGTAGGAAATTCTGAATTACTTATAAAAAGATACTAAATTGTTAGTAAGGGATCAGGAGTTAAGCTCATAAAAGACAAAGCAAGGCAGAAAAGAAAACAAGCCAAGGTTAAGATAGGCATCTAGATGGTAGGTATGAGCCAAAGGAAGCTGGTTCACAGCCCTAAAGGGAACACAGATCTACTTGTAAATTCATTAGCAAAAAGCAAGTTAGCCAGCCTACCATTTTAAAGCAGTCTTATTGCCAGTAATTATTGATTATTACACAGTAATATTATATCCCCAAACTGACATATTTCTCATAAAAACAAGTCACAAAATGTGTAAGTTGAAAATCAGATAAAATCTTACATCTAACATGAGGTGTTTATACCTGACTTCCCTTTTTGCTTTATCTAAAGAGAGAAAAAGAGCACATACTTATATTTATAGCAAAGAGTTTATCTATCAAAAGAACAGCAGTCTGTTTTTAATGACTAAAATTCCAGCTTCATTTATATCAAGTCTCTGTTTTGTTCAGTAATGCTTCTATCTGATTAATTAAATGTATGTAGAATGATTAATTGATTAATCAATTATTTGGTTATTGCAGTCTCTCTCCAGATATTTATTTTTATACTTACCTCTGTGGAATAATCACTTGCTTCAAATTCCAATGAATTCATTAGTGATGAAAATTAATTGAATCTTTTAAAGTAATTTTACTTTCTCTCTCTACCATGAGTTCACCAAGACACATTTTCAGATGTAATTATAAGTAGAAAGAATTATTTCTTAGTTTAAAAAAAATAAATAATAAATATCATTAAAATTATTGCTGTATATCTCAATATTTTAACAGTATAACAAAGCTATGTAAAGATTCAGACACATGCCCAAGGCTATCACTAAAGAGCACAAGTATTCCACTTTAGGTGAAAAGTGCTTCTGGACATGCAGATGGCAAGAAAGATAGCATCATCAATATGTTGGTAGCATCTTCTGGCTTCTTAAGGAATTTACATGGATAAGAGCACACTGACTCATACTAAAACCTAGGACTCTTTCTGATAAGAGTTTGAGGATGTTGCTTTGCACCTTCTCAGATTTCATTTCATTACTACCATTCTTTGAATGGCAAACTGAATATGACACAAAGCTACTTATATTGGAATTTTATCCCATGTCTGTCCAAATCAGCAACCAGAAGAAAGTGTCTGAAGGTTTAGAATTCACAGAAGTTATCGAACTTCTCCAGCACTGAGTACAATATATATATTTTTTTAATTAATCAGTTTAAGAGGCTGATGGAGTAGCATTTATTATTTTTTTTCTATGCAAAATTGAATTTAAAAATATGCAAATATAGTCTGGTGTGGAGGTGAATGATCACATGAAGACACAGACCAGCTGAATGCCCAATTAGTAAAGAATTAGTAAAGTAGTTTTACCTGTATAATGTGTTACTTCAACCACCATTGAAAGTACATGGCTATCAAACACTTTTTAAAAAGGCTCCAGGTCTTATTATTAAAAAAACTTTACATCAAGGACGGAGGAATAAGTCCAAGCAAAGTCAAGATGATACTTTGATAAAATACTAATATTAATATTAATAATAATAATAATAATTATAATCTTTAACCATGCCATATATTCCCAATGAGGTTTTTATTGTAAAGAGTAGAGGTGTTTGGCCCAGTCAATTTTCTATGGCTATTTTCTATGTAAAAAATCCAAATCAGCCAGCTGTGTTTCTTATCTGTAAGAGATGAGAAAACGGAAAGGACATTTTTCTTTGAGACACACATCCACAGAAAGAAGCAGTATAAGGGCAAATTTAGAAAGCAGCAAGTTCACTCAACTCCAGAGATTCTCTTCAGAGCATATTTGAAATAAGAAGGCGTCTGTCACTCCTCCCCCCCCCCCCCCCCCCTTCCTCTTGATTTCCTAGGTCAGAAACACTAGATGAGTGATCCAAGTACTGTAACAATATCACATGGTTGCTCAGCTGTGGAAGAAGACTATACTGTCGTAGTTCCATTGCATTTGTGTATGTGTGTAAAAAAAAAAAAAAAAAAAAACAATAAAAATGTCAAGATGACAAACGCTTTTCTGTAACACTTATTGGCCTCGGTGCAATAGATTAAAATTAATAGAGCTAGGAAGAAGATACTGTGCAGAAGTGCTAACTGGCATTATCTCCCCTATTTGAACTTTCAGCAAAGTGCTTTCTGGCACTATTGCAAAACAACAACTACAAAACACTAATTTATTCTGAAGCTAGATTCTTCAGTATTTCACACTGCTCCCTAGCTAACAGTTAAGCTTTGCTGCAGGCTAAACGTTTATTTATATATCACTCTTGCTTCATTTGAAAGGAGTGTCAGTATATAAAACATTGAGTTCTACAATGAGGTATTGTGAAATACTGTGGACTGCAAGACTGCTTGGTATGGCAATGCATAAAAACCTAAGAAAATGGAATCACATGAATGAAATGACTGTGTCACTTTCCCCGTTTTCTTTTCTAACCAATAGTTTTATTTTATTTTATTTTATTTTATTATTTTATTTTATTTTATTTTATTTCTGAATAAAATGAATCAATGACAGATGTCTCCTGAATGCAGTCAGCTGTTACAATTCAGCTTAACATTGCTGGTGCTTGGTTACTGCTGATCATTTATTGATCGCCTTATTTTTTATCAGCCTCTTTTTCTCATAAATACCAAAAATATAGCTATAAGCAATAGAAATAAAATAAATCAACTTCCAAACTAAGAGTCAGAGCTTTATCACAATAATAGTAAATAGTAAACTAATAGTAAAATGCTTCTAACAGTAAAATAATCAATCAAATCATTGTTTCTTTGTTTTAGAAACTAGCACTTTATAGAGGGTAATTTCTTAAATTACTGTTAGTTTATCTGTTGCCATTGAGGTTACTGACAAGAATGTTGCAGACTTCAGCAGAAACTTTACCAACACCAAGTCCTTTTGAAAACCCATTCATATGTTACATAGGAAAAGGAAAGGAAAAAAGAAATAAATTGTAAAGGAATATAAAATCTTCATAGATTAAAACTATTTTATAGTATAAAAAAGAAAGAATTGCTAGTTTTGCCCATTTGATATTCATATTGAATTTTAAGCCCTAGGTGTGTCATTAATGAAGCCAGTTAGGACTGGTTGACCTCAAAAAGAGTTTGGATGATCCTGGTTTTCATACTATCAGACAGATTTTGTTTCTGATCAAATTGAGTGATGTTATTATTAGTTATTTGTATTTTGTCATTGCCTTTTCCAAGGCAGGAATTTTACTATTAAAAAAATAATGGCATTGAACATCAGAGAAGTAAATTTATTTCAGAAGTAGCATTTTCTAGTGGTCCAAAGAAAGGAAGAGAGGAGAAAGCTATTACAGTATTAATTTCTACTTTATTCATTGGAATCCCTCACTGAGAAAGATGTTAACAGAGACAATGTTAGAACTTTGTCTCTGACCACTACATTTTTTAGAATAGCTATACCTATGTATCTGTATCTATATAGAAATAGTCAAATTACAATTCAATTATCAGAAGGATTATCGAGTTATTTTTTATTATTATTATTTTTATTTTTTTTTATTGCTGTGATAACAAAAAAGTTATTAAAAGTATAGTTACTAAAAGTATATGTTATTATAAAAAAGTTATTAAAGGTATATGGTTCCTATGGTTCCTACCAAGACCAAAGGAACCATTGCCTATGGCATTCATAAAATTTACATAATGACCAGTGTTCTCTACAACTTCTTCACAAAATGTGAAGATAGAGTCATAGAGACATTGGGGTTGGAAAAGACCTCCAAGACCATTTGGTCCAGCCATCACCCTACTACCAATGTCACCCACTAAACCATGTCCCTAAGCACCACATCCAACCTTTCCTTGAACACCCCCAGGGATGGTGACTCCACCACCTCCCTTGACAACTGGTTATAATGCCTGACTACTCTTTCAGAGAAGAAATGTCTTCTAATTTCCAACCTAAACCTCCCCTGTCACAACTCGAGGCCATTCCCTCTAGTCCTACCACTACTTATCTGAGAAAAGAAGCTGACTTACAGCTCCCCAACACTTCCTTTCAGGTAGTTGTAGAGAGCAGTAAGGTCTCCCCTGAGCTTCCTCTTCTCCAGACTGAACAACCCCAATTCCCTCAGCCACTCCTCATAGGACTTGTGTTCCAGGCCCTTCACCAGCTTCATAGCCCTTGTTTGGACAAGTTCCGTGGCCTCAATGTCTTTCTTGTAGCAAGGAGCCCAAAACTGAACACAGTACTCAAGATGTAGCCTCACCAAAGCTGAGTGCAGGGGGATGATTACCTCTCTGGTCCTGCTGGCTGCGATATTCCTGATACAAGACAGGATGCTGCTGGCTTTCTTGGCCACCTAGGCACCCTGCTGGCTCATGTTCAGGTGAGCATCAATCAACACCTCCATATTCATTTCCTCTGCAGTTTTCAAGCCACTCTGCCCCAAGCCTGAAGTGTTGCATGGGGTTGTTGTGGCCAAAGTGCAAAACCCAACTGAACCATGCTGAACCTCATACTACTGGCCTGTACCCATTGACCAATCCTGTCCAGGTCCCTCTGCAGGGCCTTCCTACCCTCTGGCAGACTGACACTTCCCATAATCAGAATAATATATTAAGATTTGGTAACCTTTTAAGCTTTCAAGAAAAACTCAGTAACAACAGAAATTCAACTAGAAATGTAACCCACCAAACTTTGCAAATCCATACACTTCCAGAGGTGACTTACCAGTTGTAAGGATCAGTGGGCGAAGAGTTGACAGCTTTATACTGCCTTGTGTGATGCTGAAACACACTGAAGACCATTCTCAGACTAAATCCTTCCTACTCCCACAATGACTATTATAAGGACACACCTGAATATATTTTTCTTTAAAATTTTTACTTATTTATTATTTTACTTATTTTTACATAAAAGAGAAGTAGAATCAGGACCAGACAAAATCCATAATGATGTAAAAGCCTGTGGCTTCGCTAAACTTCAAGTAAAAATGCTTTTGCTATATAAAACATCACTGAATAGCTTGAGAGATATTGTCAGCAGAGCTAAATCATACCCTGTTTAAACCCTGAATAAATTAAATCTTATCGTGTTTTTCTATTTTTCACATCATAATGCTGAAATTAAGACACAGTTAATGATGTACTTCTACAGGGTAACAAAGATGACACTTTCTCTTAGGTATCCTAACCTTTCTTTTTAGTAGAGATGATACAGCAAAGACAGTTAAGAGTGAAAAGCAGAAGAATGTCATGTGGCAAAATGCTGTTGAAAAAACTCTAATTGCAGTTGAAAGGATCTTGTGGAAGTCAAAACTCCAAAGACTGGTTTCAATAAAATTCTTAATATTTGGCAGTTGATAGTGACCAAAATTTTCTATCACATTTCTGGTCTCACATAAACTGTAGGTTGTTACATAACAACATATTAAAATGCAACATGGGGACTGAATTTCATAAATTGTGCCTGGAGGGCACTGATTCCCAATATGCGTCATCAAAATATTAGTTTGTGTTAATAGTATTAACTGCATATAGCTATCTGGGACAAAAAGAAGAGCAAAAAGATATGTATGTATCTTTTTTTTTATATGTATTTATATAAATGACTTTTTTTTTTCTTTTCTTTTCTTTTTTTTTTTTTTTTTCCCTCAGAGTGCACATATGTAATCATTTATAATGGCTGCACAATATAGTAATAGTCAAATGTCTGTATATCATTGAGAGCTAGAAGGCTTTTCCATGTGTGTCTATTTGGAAGATCAATCTGAGAGCACATTTCTTAAAAATTGAAACAGAAAAAAAAAATAGTATCCTGTATTTCAGTGAAAAACAAAATGATGTCTTTGTGAGGTTTAAACATATGTATCATGTGTGGGTGTGGGATAAGCACAGACTGAGGAAATGTCAGAAAACATATATAGTATAAAGAGTATATTTTAATGACTCAACAACATAATGGTGAGAATTCTACCAGGTGTGCAAAATTCAAAAACATTTAGAAATTCAATTCTTCTGACACACATACTAAGTCATACTTTTGTTCACATGACTAGAGGTTTGGGGTTTTTTTTAGTAATACAGAGCTCCTTGTTTGTGTTAATATAGATTTATATAAATATTATGACATTTATGCATGGCCTATTACATATAAAGCTACAAAATTAAGATAGCTTTTTTTGTTTTGTTTGTTTTTTTTTAAGACAGCAAAGTTAAGATAGTACACACATATGCATAAACAGAAAAACTCTTCCAAGTTGTGCTGTTGGGTAGTCCTCCTCCCCCCCCCCCCCCCCCCCCTTTTTTTTGGCTATTTATGTTCATTCTCTATATTATTCATCCCTTTCTTCTCTTTCACATCAAGAATGCCAAGGCTGAAATTTTTTTCCATTTAAAATTCAATCTATACAGATTTACCTGCCACTGTTATTATCCTACAGACAATAATTCTGTGAGAATTTAGTTTATCACATCATTTAGTACAGATACCTGAAGCATCACTGCCAAATTTTTTATGTACATCAAAATTTCATTAGGGAAAAAACAAACAAAGAAAGAAACAAACCAACAACAAACAAGCAAACAATAACAACAACAAAACAACAAAACAAAACAAAAGAAAAAAAAAACACCATTCAAAACCTGGAAATAGATGGCGCATAGCAGCTTGATGACTAACATGTCTGTGGTCAATCAGAATAAGAAAAGCAAAGCAATTTTTAAAAGATAAAACAACAACAACAACAAAAACTGTAAGTCAGAGTTACCAAGTCCTTTGACTACTGAAATACTGCAAATTCATCTCCATATCATTTGAGAACAAAGGGACAAGGTAAGAAGGAATTTTGTGGAAAGGGTACCATAGACACACTATTTGCAAACATTACACAGGCTGTTTGATGAAGACACGTATTACATTTACTATTCTGTAATCCTCATTGCCTTGACTTTTCCCTTACAGAAAAGAATTTCAGGATTTTATTGTATTTATTGTTCTTGGCAGGGTATGTTTTCTCAAATGTTTTATTTAAGCACTATGAGATGGGAGGTTGCCTACATAATGAAAAGTCTATAAACTAGCATCTCTAATCATTTATTCTGTACTGTCCATTTTTTTAGGTCTCCTCCCTAAACCACAAACTTTAGAGGGAAAATACTTTACATTTTAATACCTTAGACCATATGATAGAACTAAGTGATTATATATATATATATATATATATATATTTTTTATTATTTATTTTTTTTTCTTCAGAAAATAAAGCATAAACAAACAAAAAACATTAAAGGAGAGGATTTGGGGCTGACTCATGAATTCATGTAGAAATCAAATTAAAAAAAAAAAAAGGAAAGATAACCTGTTGAAGTCCATCCAAATACCTTGTTTTATGAATTCTAGTAATGATTTCAATTGAGGGGGGAAAAATGCAAAAATTTCAAGTTGTTGGTAAGACTTTTCTTGATTATCTTATTTCCGAATTTTGAAATACACTTTAATTTATTAAAAGGAAAAAATAAAATAAAATCTAGATTTTCTAGATACAGATTTCATCTACGTATAGATTTGCTGGATAGGAAAATAATTCTTCTCTTCAATCAGCATGAAAGAAAATTAAAATAACACTAAAGAATGATCTACCTGTAAATTTTCTTTTGCATTTTCTTTCTTTCTTTCTTTCTTTCTTTCTTTCTTTCTTTCTTTCTTTCTTTCTTTCTTTCTTTCTTTCTTTCTTTCTTTCTTTCTTTCTTTCTTTCTTTCTTTCTTTCTTTCTTTCTTTCTTTCTTTCTTTCTTTCTTTCTTTCTTTCTTTCTCATTCCATGTATCTTTTAAAAATAGCAGTTTAAGATCATGAGGCTGAGTATGACCTTCACCATGTTTCTGCACTATTCACATATATGTGATTTCAGAGTGTTCTCCCATTCAGCTCTCTCTTGACTTATTTATCATATCATTTAAAGATGTATCTGGCTATTGGAACTGGTTCACCATCCATTGAAACAAAGAGGTATCAGCTCTGAGTACCCCTAAGAATTGGTTTACTCTCCTCTGCCTTCTACAACACCCTCCCTCCACCCTCACATCCCCAAGTTCTTGCTACTTATTAACATTGCATGGGACTTTTCTTATCATCTCTATTTTTTAATATATTTCTATCTTTTTAATTTCATTCTGAAAAGTATCTTCTGCCACAAGTTGTGTAAAAAATATGATGGGAGCATTCGTAAAACGCTTGCTGATAAAAATATCAGCATTTCATCCAAAAATATTTACCTTATGATTTAATAAAGTTGATGTTTCTGTAACGAGATTTCTTGGTATTTTACTTTGTGGTTAGTGAGACTGGAATGACCATCAATCACTAAATATACTTATCTACTTTTGTCGTAATACCTATGCCTTATCATCCATTTCACATACACACACACAAACTTTTGTCAATTATAAAATCTGAAAACCAACAAAATTGCTTCTTAATATAATGCAAACAAATGCAAAACAAGATGCACCGTGAATAGAAGTGGATTGCTGTAAAATATACTTTTTTTTTTTTTTTTTTTTTTTCTGCCATGAGAACATTTGAGTCCATATAGATACTCCTCATTATGACATAAAAAAAATTAATTCATATAACTCTTTTTTCTAAATTGCTTGGACTGTATATAGGGAATCTCTCCAAGAAAAAAATAATAAACAAATACACAAAAACAATCATCAAAATTTTCTTCAGTATTCCAATGCATAAACAACTTTATTCTTTATTGAAAAATTTAGAAGACACATTAGAGACTTCAGCAAGGTGTGCACTACAGGCATACAAAGGCAAAGATCCAAGTTTCTAAGGGAAAATGAGTAAGTGCTTACTTAGTTTTGAATCAATTTTCTATCTGTTTATCAAGAGGAAAGAAAATGAACATGGGTGGATAAACTGTTTTTATTTCAAATTGGTTCTGTTTTTGTTTGTTTGTTTTCCTTTTTTTTTATTTTTATTTTTTTTTTTAGCTTATTATTTGCTACTTATCAGGCTGTGGTAATTTCAAGGAGAAAATAGAAAGCAAACGTTAATGTAGTATGAGATCTGCTGGAACAGCAAAGATTTTGTGAAGAAAAAAAATCAAAAATATATATACATCTTACAGTCATGTTCTTTCTCATGTATTGACTTTAAAGTCACTTTTTCATAAATAAAGAAAAAAATAATATTTTCATCTCCCAAGATTTGGCCCAGCATTGCTTCACATCTTAATAGTGAGCTAATTCATTACTAATGTGTGAGGCAAATAACAGAATATTTTAATGATATCTTACAGAAGAAGCTTACAGGAGAAGCTTATTCTACATATTTCTAAAAAAAAACTGAAGCAATCTTTGCATTGTCCTGATTCTTGACTTGTAGGGAGAAAAAGTTTTCAATCTCTACAGGATGGCCAAACCTTCAAGCTATGAGCAACTTTTTCCAGCTTTTCTGTAAATGTAAATGTTGGCTCGCCTTTGAATCTAATTCTGCTGCCAGTGAACTCTTATTTCTCGAAGTGAATTTATAATTTTCTACACACTTGTGTGTCTGAGAACATCCTCAGCTCTCTGAGCTCTGTACCATGCAGCTGGAGATGGACCTTCCAGGCTCTCGCCCAGTCTTCAGCCTCAGTGTGAATATATGGAAAAGGAAAACTTAGAACCTTAAAAGATTGGTAAGGATGAAAAGATGGTAAACTGCTGCCAGCAGTGGTATGAACACATAACAATTTCTCTTTGTCTTATACTTGAACTA
Source organism: Aythya ferina (assembly GCF_964211825.1). Lineage (NCBI taxonomy): Eukaryota > Metazoa > Chordata > Aves > Anseriformes > Anatidae > Aythya > Aythya ferina. Next base: position 35,545,950 of record NC_140301.1, on the reverse strand, counting down.
TACAGCTGTCTGTGTCAAGTCTTCAACTAAGACAGTGCAAGACCTCACAAGATCGGATTAATGTGGAGAAACATAAGGTCTCATTCTTCAAGACTCATAGTACTTTTATAAAAGGCTTATGAGTAAGTAAATTTTGCAGATTTCCCTGCAAAACCAGTGTCAGGTTACTCTGCCAAGTTGTCCATAGGATCTTCATCACTCCAATCAGAAGGTTTTGGAACTTGTTTTGTGGAAAAAAAAAAAACCTCCATGATGGGTCTAGATGCCTGGTTACACTTCCTTCTGTTTCTTTAGTTTGTTTCTGCACTATTTAGTTCTCCTTGAATATGGGGTATTATATCAATTATTATGGAATTTCCTCTCATTGCCTATACTCAAGCTCTGCTAATAATTTCAAGCTATGTTACAAAATGTTCAAGTTTCTGAATTTTGTTTATTTCAAGTACTTCAACAAGCATAAATCTGAATGTGTTCATAGCAATAGAAAAGCCAACAAAGAAAGTAATTATGTATTACCAGAGAAAGCATGTTGTTTCGTTGAAAAGTCACAGAATAGATGGAGCTTATTAACTACTTAGGAATAAAGCAGTTTAGAGGAAAGGCAATGACATTCTGAACACCTGAAGAAAGTTTGTTTGTCCCAGACTGCTTGCTATACCCAAAATCACACCAGAGCCTCATGGAGCCAGTCTAGCCTCCCCTAGCATTTCAGCAAAATTTTCACATCCAACCCACTTCAAGTGCTACAGCAGTGCAGAGAATGTGAACACACTTAAGGGTGGAGCATGACCAAACAAATACCGATGTCATTATTCATATTTTGGTATCTGTCACCACGGTGTTTTTGTTGTTGATATTGTTTTTCCTAGGCCAATGGTTTCTTGCTGTTTGTTGTCATCTACCTTGATAGGTAGCAACAAGAGCTTGGCTGAAATTAAAGGTCACTACAAAAGGCCCTTGCTCAAACTCTGACAAAATCGTCAACTTGGGGAAATGTTAAAAAAATTCAGTCTTCTGGTGAACTCATTTTCCCTTCCCTCAAGCAGTCTCCTAGTGGTTCATTAATCAGTGTTGATTTAAGAGGGAGAAAAAAACACTAACCAAAAAGCTTAATAGAGAAGAAGAATAAACTTCTGCAACTGAACTATACCAATAGGCTCTTTCTCTGTGGAAGACATTGCTAGTCCTACTGGTTTCTCCTCTTGCAATAGCCTTCTTTCACTAATGTTTTTAAATCTTACAGGTGCTAAGGTCTGAATTCAGTTGTGATATGGTGCTATGACTTACATGTTACTTTTTCCTTATTCCATTGCCCTGTGCCTACTATGATTGTAAAACAAATTCCACATATCAGAGTGTTTGCTATGTCAGCTCTTGAAAAAGTGCATTGCATAGTAAACTGAACAATTGCTCAGCTCAAAAAAGATTAAAATTCTTCATATGTCCTTGCTCACAGGAGACTCCTGCACTGTTTTTTAATATTGTCTTATTTGGGACTTGAATTTAACATAATACTGAAAGCTACTAATTAGGATTAAGGAAACCACTCATCCCAGGAACATTTATGTGGTGTGAGTCTAGATTTCTATATGTGCTCAAAACTGCAAACTTATCTGTACTCAAAGGTTTAATTGCCTACTTAATAGAAATATGTCTGAAACATGCATAACACATGCAAATATGTTCCCATCCTGCCCTTCTGTCGTACCAAATATCAACAGATTTCCCCTCTGAGCTGGTATTTTTGGAGAGTTCTGGAGTTTTTATTTTCCTGTAGGTGTCAGATACCATGGTTACATGCTACTTAGAACATTTAAGCCTAAATATCTTCATGCCAGTATGTGCAAGTATGACAGATCTGTTATCATCAAACTACAAATACATCATAAAAACTGTGGTATTCCTATTTTACTGTGTCTTTGAAGGACTTTTTTTTGCCAAAAGATCACACAGTAAATCTGAGGTGGATCAGTGTGCTGAATCCCAGTTTGTAACACAATAGAAAGTCACTGCAACCACTAAGACATTTGTTTCTCATTTCCCAAGGTAAGGTAAAGAAATTCCCGATTGCTTTTAGAGAATGTAACAAATTAATACGAAAAGAGATAAAGACAGATTTTATATAATTTGCCTTAGTTTTAAAAAGGGTATAGTTTCCTGAATTTCTGAATATTTGGCATACTGGAGTGGAAAGTTTCATTACTGTTGACTCATTGTTGACTCGCTGTCACATTAGTTGCACAGTTGTTCATTTTTGGATTTAGGCATGTTACTCACAAGGTTTACTTCAGTTTTGCATATGCCCCTGTAATGAATCAGTCCAGTAACACCAACTTATTCTGTTCAGAAATCTGTATCTGTAGAGTTTATCATTTTGATTTGCTCTTTCTGAAAATTCATACACTGGTGCCTTAGATGCTAGCCTAAGCTCTTGACCATCTTCTAGCTTTCATCGCTTTCTCACCATCAGTTGTGGCACTGAATCTCTCTACCATCTGAGTGTTTGGTGCCTTTGTAGGACATTTCATGCTTATGCTCTAATTCTTTTATAGAGTTGTACCAGAAGTTGAATAATCTCTTTCATTTGTCACAGAGCACAGTGGATCATCACTATATTGTTTGTTCTCATACATATATAAAATATGTACCTTTATATTTTCCTTTAGAAATTGAAAGTTACGGAGCTTTATAAGGTCCTCAACCTGGAGGTTCTGTATGATCCCTTAAGATCAAGAGAATCAAGAATTCTGTCCGTGTGCCAAGTCAGACAACATTGATTTCTAATTGGATCCTCTTTAACTGATCCCCTTAGCTACCTATTTTCTTGAGGGTTGTATTTGTTTTTATTAGTTCATTCCCTATCAATTTTATACATGTGTAATTTTTCTGCAGTCCTTTTCAGCATCAAAGATTCAACAGTTTAGGCAGATGTTTGTGCTAGTAAGATCTTTTCTGGTCCTCAGATGCCATATTGTAAAGCATAAGGAAAAAGATGTTAGATCTCAGTATCCTGTTCAGCTTTATCTCCCATCTAATTATCTTGTTTATTTTCCTTTTTTGTTGTTGTTGTTGTTGTTTTTTGTTTGTTTTCTCCTAATTTCAACTTCCTAAAGAACATATTTAACAAAGTTCAAAAAAGAATAAAAATTAAATACGAATTTTGCTTATTGTTGTTATAGAGCATATTCAAGCAAATGATCCTCACTCTCTATGACATTATTTATCATTGTGGTATTTGTATCTATCTCCTTACACATTGCATTCACCTCAAGCACCTTTTTACTGAATATTTTTAAAATATTTTAAATATTTAATATTGATTATTTTTTTAATATTAAAATCTATTTTAAAACCTATATTAACAGTAATTTATTCCAAATGTCAATAATTATTTTTATTGTTACCAGAAAATTTACACTGGCTAGGAAATTCCTGGGATTTGAAGACACACATCAGTGCAGAATTCTTTAGTGTTGTATCCTGTTGTTTATTTTACACCAGTGACATCTGGCCATCATTTATCTAAGAGAATCAAGACATGTCTAAAATCTACATGGATTCCTGAAGAGCCAATATATTGTGTGGGATGTATAAGCCTGTAGCTGGAGAACCATTTGGAGTTGTCCACAGGGACATGTTAGAGTCTGTAGCAGAAATAAGGCCATCTGCACACCACCGAGTGTTGCATTTTAGAATTCTAAGCTGTTACAGCATTACTTGCTCTTCTAAGTTTGAGAAATATAATGATGAGCAAAAGTCTTGGTTTAGTTCCTATTTCATTTTATCAAAATGATCTTTTTTATGATCCTCTATGTAGTCAGTGTCATGCCTGTGTATGTTCCAGCCACTGACCATATTACCATTTAAACTCAAAATACATTCACATCACTTTCTCATTTACTTCATATTAACATATCCATACCAAATGAGTCTCTCTGTATCTGTTCTCAGAGCCTTTCTGTATCTGTTATCAGACATTACTGTTTTAGTCAGCTAACATGTAGTGAAGAAACATTTGAAAGCCATAAGCATTTTAAATTCTGTTTTCTAACAATTGAAGTAATTAATTATAATCATAATTCAGACAATTTTTTTCTCCACATTTTTTCACTAAATCCAAACACAGTATTTATTACCTTAGAGAGTTTTTATTTGGAAATTATGTATTATACACATATCATGCATAAACATACACTGTGTCAATACACTTCATGCTATCAAGGATATTTAAATTTACTTTATATTTTCTTGTATGTAATTAAGCTCTCCAGTGAAATCAGACCACAGCTAGGCTGGGTACTCTTCTAGTCATGAAGGACAGACTTCATGCTAGAGTCCACAGTTGTATACGAACAAAAAACTGGCAGAAAAATATCCTTCAAAGAGGCTTAATGCTGGCTTTGAATTTGACTGGCATGGGTAGGAAGTCTAAACCCATGTGGTCAACAGCTTTCTAAAGCCACTGTGGGATATTGGTTCATCAATACACAAACTGTTCATTGTACACAAACTGTAACAACTCCTGGGCCATTTTATTCTGTTGTTCTATTGATTGTTTTAAAAACAGAGATTGAGGGAAATGGAAGGGAAAAAACTATTGTTTTCACAGACAATAAAGATACTTATGTGGGTAAAAGAAAACTTCTTCAAAATATTTTCTATTTCTGCTCTGAGATAAAAACAAGATACTTAAAGGATTGTATGAAACTGATGTCTTGGGAAAGGCCAGAGATAAAAAAAAACCTGCTTATGATACAAGATAACCAGGTTCAAATCCATTATGAGTCAAGAGCAGGGGAGCTTGAACCTCAGGTTTCCTATGTCCTTAACACTGGGCTTTTCTGTGAGACTATTTAAATATATACTAATTTTTAAGTTTGGTCAGGAACTTCTCTTTTATGTTTATGCATTTTTGTCCACAAACTGAGTTTCGAATAAAAAAAGTCTTTCTCAACAGAAGTCTTATAACCAAAAACAAACAAAACAAAGTAAAACAAACAAACAAACAAAAAAAGGCAAGTAAAAAAAAAAAAAGAAGAATTTATCTAAAGGAGAGCAATAAAGATGGTGATGGATCTAGAGGGCATGGCTTTTGAGAAGTAGCTGAGGTACCTGACTTGATCAGCTTAGAGGAAACTGAGGGGTGCAGAGGTGAAAAAAAGTAAAAACTGAAGTGAAACTGTAAGTAAAACTTGAAGGATCATTTATAATTCTGTGATTGGTGATATGAGGAATTTAGAATATCCTCTACAATTTCTATTTTTTATCTGAAATGTTAAACTGAAACACAAAGTAGCTGCATATTGCAACCTGTCTGCCCACTGTTTTCCTTTCTGAAAAATTCTCATCTCTTTGGTCATACAGTAAACTACTGCAGTTTGATACATGCAGAATATTCCAAGTAGCGAAAGTACTGTTAGCATTAACATTATTTCCACAGTGTTTATCAATACAATAATTACGTAGGTCAGGAAATGTTTATTAATTCAGGAAAATACTATTATGAAAAAAAAAAAGATCAATAATGTCACTATAAAAAGTCTTTTTATTTCAGTAAACTGAGGCATGCATAAATCAGGTGCTGTTTTGTATTAAAAGCGAGAGAAACAACTGCCAGGACAGGAATGCATTGCCCACTAACCTACACTAAATATTGAGCCTGAAGAGCCAACTTGGCAAATCTGTTCCCAGTTATACTAAGCATACAATAAGAGGTTATCTTTCAGAGTATTCAGCAGTGGAAAAGTATTCCCCAATATTCACCAAAGGAAATAGATTTAGAATCTATATTAAAAGTAGAATTCAAAATAGAATGTTAAAGCAGGGAATTAGATATATCAAACACAGCAAAGATGATATAGATGGAATATTTTAGACACCTAATTGTGCAATAATGAATTTCCTTACATAGTGACAGAGAGCTTGGTTGCCCTTACAGAGTTACTCTGAATCATCACATTGATCAGCTCAGAGGGAGCTGTTGGAATATGTATTTGCAAACAGATCTTGTAACAATGTGACAAAAATTTTCATGGTCTGTGTGAAAATTCTTTTGGATTTTGAAAAAAATGCAAGCATTTTCTGAGTAAAAATCAGTGCTCAAAAGGTTTGATTTTGGTGAAATACCAGTTCCATACCGAGCTTTCAGCAGCAAAGAAGGAAGTGAGTTTAAAAGTGAGCATATGAGCAAAATCTTTTAAACTGGACAGATTTCTTCCTTTCAGTGACCACCTGGTCATTGCTGTTATACCAACTTAGGGCTATCGTTTGGCTGAATGCTGATTAATATTTTGAATGATTAAATAATCATCATTCTAAATGATCAATTAATCACAAAAGGATGAAAGTAAATGGCATACTTAAACTATACTTTATCACAGCTTGGAAACCCAGCCTGTCCTCAGAGTTCCTCTAACAGAAATGAAGTGACTACTAGAAATAAATCAATGTCATTAGTCATTTAACACTTGCCCTTTACAGGAGAGAGATTTTTCTTGAAGAAAATAGAGGTATTCTTGAGACACCTCCAGTACACAAACCAGATTATTAATAAATATATTCTCAAATAAGCAGATTTTCAAATATCAGAAACTTTCAGTAAAAAAAAAAAAAAAAAAAAAAAAAAAGGAAAAGAAAAGAAAAGAAAAGAAAAGAAAAGAAAAGAAAAGAAAAGAAAAGAAAACAAAAGAAAAGAAAAGAAAAGAAAAGAAAAAATCAGATATTTTAAACTGTCTTGATGTTTCTACAAGCCTCCAAAAAATTAATGAGAACATAACATGTGGCAGATATCATATACACTCTATTGTGGAAAATTTGGATATAGGGAGAGAGATAATGAGCTACAAATGGGTCATGCATATTAAAATATATATTCAGTATGCAATAAATACAGTCTGACTACGTACATAAGATAAATCAAAATTTGATTTAAAGAACATGCACAAATTTCAAATTTGATTTTAAAGAACAAGTTGCAAGCCTTGTCAGAAGTCACCCTACTGTAACATAGTACAGTTACCCTACTGTGACATAGATCTGAGATGTGGAAGGACCTCATTCTGTGATCTCTTCCCAAACTCATCTCACTTTTTCCCTCTGGATTTCAGACAGAAAACTGTGATCCCATCTACTACTTGACCAGCTCTTTATAACTTTGAACCAGTTTTTCCTTTTTTTTTTTTTTTTTTTTTTTTGTAGTCAGTGTAGCCAGACCACTCACAAACAATTTGACATCAAATAGAAACAATGCATTAGGTCAGTAGTACAAGTGCTACTTTAGACTTTTGTCTTTTCTCCTTATTGGTGATCTCTTGAGGAATATAGGATGAATTTTCTACATCAAAGATGACAGTCATGAAAGCAGGGAATAGATCTTCCTTAGAAATAAAGATAAGCCCTTGTAACTCATATATGTTTGGAGATATCAATGGTTAAAAAAGAGCCAAAATCTAACCAATTGACAAGACACATTTCTTTCAAGCAGAGCTTCTAACAGGTGTATTTTCCAGTTTTAAATAAAATGAAAGAACTAAAAATGAAAGATACTGAGAAGAAAAAAAATAAGCAAATACATTAAGAAATGGAAAATTAAGCAAATAAAATTTGATCTGTTAAATCCCAGGACCTTGGTGTGGAACAGTGTCTATTTATTTTTAGTTCCTGTGAGGCATTCTGGTGCCACAGAAACATGATTCATTTAAATGTGAATATATAGCTAAATAGGAAAAACAATTCATGGATGAAATCACAGGAAATATTCTTTAGTGATAAATCCTCCGTCCTCAATAAAATTCTTCTGCAGTCAAATGAAAGAGCCAGGCAAGATGAACTTCAATGAGATATTATGTGCATACAGAGCAATTCGACTATAAGTAATACTGTCCAGGGGAACAGTAATTATAGGTGCACACTGGTGGCAAGACAACAGAGACAGATATCACCAACAATAAGTATGAATAAAAATAAAATAATTTGAGACAAATATGGATTTGATGCAACAAAAAGAAACAATTCAGAGAATACCACTATCAAGTAAAATTTGTCTGAATTTACGCCATCTATGATTTTGTCCCAAAAGCACAAACGCTCAGTTTGATAGATTTGGTTGTACTGGAATAAGGTTTGCTACAGTATTATTTGTTAAGAAAATAATATATTAAATCATAAGGAACTGTGAATCAGAGATGTTTGTCAGTTTTGCTTTAGTTAAAGATCATTAAAGATCCCTTCTTATTCTCCTTTTGCTTTTCTTAACACATTTTTTAATAGTATGTCTTAGCTGGTATTCACCTTTCCTATTGTCTTCTGTTTGGTATCAAGGTCAAGCCCCATTTCTAATTGGTTTGGGCCATTTTTCCCATGCTGACTCTTCTACATAGGAAAAAGTCACTGTGTATATCTGCAGATCTATCTGATTCCATCCTAAGATCTTTCTTCTGCTTTTGTGTTGTTGTTGTTGTTGTTGCAGTGCTTTATCAGTGAAAATAAAAAGATAGTATTCCAACTATTATGGCACCTGTCTTCCACACTGTTATATCAGATGGATTTGACCATGTCTTTCTTTTTATATACACACAGTTATTTTCTTGCTTCCTAGATTGTTAACTGAACAGGGCAAAAATATCTTCTTATTCAGAGTATTGTAAACTATCTGCCACTGAGGAGATGTGACTAGGATACTTGTGGTAGTAAAACAACCTATGTTGTTGAAAAACTCAGTATTAGTTCTTTGCTATCTGCCATCGATTATCAGAATCATAGTTAGTCACCAAAGTACAATAAGAAAAGAAATTTAACTGTGTATGTCTATAGGATTTCAGCTATTTAAAATCATGTTCAGGAGGACTATCTTAATTCTCTCTCTCTCTCTTTTTTTTTTTTTTTTTTTTTTTTTTTTTTTTTTTTTTTACTTTGGCAGTGTTTACATCCTAAGATCTGTTTCTACAAGTAAAATTTCCATATTGTAGAAATCCTCATGCACCTGCCTTTATAGAAACCTTAAATTTAGCATAACGTATAGAAACCTTAAATTTAGCATAACGTATTACCAAATTAGCTACATCAATGTATGAGCCACCAGAAGGCTAAGGATTAGAAATGATTTAATGTGATGGAAGCATGGACATCTACGTCCCATGCTTTCCTGAGAAAGTATCTCAAGTCCAATTCAGACTCTTTCCTTTCAGTATATATGTAAATTTATTTATTTATTTATTTATTTATTTATTTATTTATTTATTTTCAAATCAATTTATTTCTTGTTCTGTGTATCAGCTTCTATTTTAGATTTCTTTGTTAGTTTGGATTTTATTTGAGCATTTCTTTTCTTTCTTTTGTTCTGCATTGTCCTCCAGCTACAAGGCCATCTGTTCCATTGGCAGATGCATTTAAATGAGCACTATGCTCATTCTTAGCATAGTGCAAATCATACACAATTCAAGGGACAAGGCATGCTATATTTGTAAATTGGCCAAATTGCTTGACAAAACATTAACAGGAACAATATTTGATTTTCTGACTATTTAGGGTGTGCATCTGTGTCACAAGGATTATAAGAGAGGATTTTTATGGAACTGCTAACTGCTGTGTCCCTCTGACATATATTTGCTAATTGTTCATGATATGAGATGAGTTACTTCTGTCTTTTGTAATCTTAGGGTTACATTTTGGATTATTCTGGAGTAGGAGCAAGTTGTTAGCAGTCAAACATGATGGAATATTTACTTATAAATCTAAACTCTTGTACATATATATATATATATGTGTGTATATATATATATATATAAAAGAATGCATTCAAGTCATACAAGTTACCCTGAAAAGAAAGGCAAGAAAATAAGAAAATTATACAATGAAAAGACTGAATCCTTTCTCATCATTTTATTTTTATGGAACAGCTAAAACCTGGAGGTGGTAGTAAAATCTGGTACTTAAAAGAGCCTCTCACTACATTGCAATCACTGCAATTTCTGAGACAAAGTATATCTCTGGAATACAGACAAAAATGATATAACAAAATATTTGGCAAATTTGTTACATTGTGGATCCTCATAAAATGTAAGCAGCAGTATGTTCTCCTTTAATCCTGTAACTCCTTTTCCCCATGCATCTTGATTTTTCATTTCTTGCATTTTAATAAGCGAGTGAATTTAAAATGCTTAAAGATGTTAACAAGATATAACATTCTGGTGGCTGAAATTAGTACTTATAATTTCTTGGGAAGTACATTTACATTTTAGGTATGGGATAGGATGATGGGATTACTGCTAAACTGGAGAGCTTTTCAAAAACCTGATCCAAAACCTAATACTGTTAATAGAAGAAATCTTAGTGATTTCAGCAATCTTTGTTTCAGTTCCTCAGAGAATACCTGTTTGCTTTCATATGAGACCCTCAGGGACCTAGAAGCCGGTTCATGTCAATTATCTATATTTCCAAATGCTGATCTAACTAACAAATAAATTATTGATCCCCAGTCCTGATCCCCATCATATGAAATGTGTAAATTGTTACAAATAATGGTTTTATAGAATGTTCTTCTCCGCGGTTTAAACATATAAAGCATGAAGGGTGACATTTAGTAAGCTCTGTTCAACTATGTCAGTTTTATCTGTCTGCAAACTGAATGAAGGATTGGGTGCTCACCTCACAGCTAGTCCAAAGGTCAACAATTCTTCTAAAAAGCTGGCTAGCTCATGCTATCCCAAAGCAACCAATTTTAAAATTATTATGAAATATTACTTGCTTTTTAATTCTTCTGTGTTTTAAACCCTAGCCAGTATAAATCTTCAGGTTCATGTACATTAAATGGGAAAGAAGATGGGAGTGAATATGGGGGTAACTCTTTCAGAAGCTGCTGTCGTTTCATTGTTTGTTCACACCTTCCAATAATAATAAGACAATGCCATACTGCAACATTTACAGGACATCAAGTCCACAACAATTACTTAAAGGCATATCAGTTATAACACTTCCTTCTTTCTGTAGTGACAACAGAGTTTGAGAATGTATAAGCACCTTTAAGCAAGGGTACTCAAGTCATCAAATAAGAATATGCATATTTGGTGGTAAAAGAGAAGACAGACAGTAAATTATTGTCTTTGGGAATCCATTCAGAGAGGCTTTCAGAAAACAGCATTGTAAATGAACTCAGCTGTTGCTGCAAACATCAATCTCTGTGAAAGCCTTGTAGAAGAATGTTAACAACCACCTGGTGCCATCCTGCTGGTTAAACAAATGGAGCATTGGGGGAAAAAAGCACAAAATCTAGTGGTGCTTGTTTAACTTCTGTTTCTTTTTCCCATTGATGTTGAAGTCTCCATGCAGTCAACTTTGCTTTCAGCAGACAGATTACACCATTGTCCTTGATTCCAGGTCAGTGTGTGCCAATTTATGAGTACCTTATATGTGTAGAACCATTATTAAAAGCTTCTGGGGTAGGAACAGATCATTTCTCCTATTAAAAGTTTTGTTTGTTTCAGTTTGTTATGAAATGTTTTCATGAGTATTGCTTGAGGACACATCTCACTCCCTGAAGCTGCTAGGAGTTGTTTCTTCTGTGTATGCATCTCCAAGTAAGTGACAAAACTTACAATAATATCCAATAATATTACAAAAACCTTACAATATCACCTCCACTACAAAGACATGGTTAGAAACAAAAACAAGCTTATTATGCCAAATGAAATTAATTTCTCTGTTCTCCTCATTGCCTGATGATATACAGTCCACATTAAAATCAGAGTGGTCAGAGAAAAAATGGTTTCTTATATTGATAAATAGCAGATTGGTCACCTGGGAAATAGTGATCAGTAGACCTGCAACATTTCACAGAGTCAGCGGTGAGTCTGACTGAGGCATAGTAAATCCATCTGACAAAAAAATTGTTCAGGAACTTTAGGGTAGTCAGCAACTTTTGGGTAGTTTTTGCTGCCATTCAGTTAGTCATAAATTAAGATAAGAAAAGCACCTAAAAGGCTGAACATATATCTTAAGTTTTTTAAAAATATATTTTCTTATATACTTCTTAGATTTCTGGATTTAGGCAGTAGAACTTTTTTGGGGGTGTAATTTTTTGTACCAAAATATCTTCAAAACCATAATTATGATGTCAGTAGGTGGATACCCATAATTCTATGGAGATAAAAGCAAACAAACAAACAAAAAACATTGCTCCAGAACCTTTGTTTGAAAGAATATCAGATCTATACTGCATTTCTTTTGTCTTTTGCAACATTATGAGAAAGTGTAATGTTAACTTACTATTAACAGAAACAAACAAAAGTAATGACAGTATAGTTTCCTTACTAGGAACCCAACACAATAATAATATCAACAAAATATATATTTTTACATATAATGGATCATGAAGAACAATTTATCTGTGTATTTTTTAAAGTATAATTTAATTTTCACAACTAATATTCACAGTGCAAGGAGCGATGAAGGTTGTTATTATGAAAGACCTTAGTGGTGGACTATGTCACCTCTGTTCCTGCCCTAAGTACTTCTTTTGAAAGAGGTTATTCATTTTATGTGTGCAAGTTACGAAATGTATGGATTAGTAAAATAAAAAATTAATATTATTCCTCTGTATATGTTTTTTAGAATGTTCAGCTCTTTTCCCTAAATGAACTAATAATTTATCTGTATTGATCATAAAACCAAGTTCAGTTAATGTATTATCAGGCTTTGTAACAGTGATTTTGCCATCAGAGTGCATTAGGTGAAACATTACTGTCATGGAAGTAGGTATTAAGATAACCAGTGCCTTTTACAATGTAAAATTGTAGTTTGATTCATCACTAACTGTTAGGTAGAGACTTAAGTTGTCAATGATATGGAAAGGAATGTGAAGAATTTGAGTTATATCTGTTAGTAATGTGTCCAAAATCTGCCTAGAAACTGAAGCAAGAGACCTCTGGTCAAGGTTCATGGCCTTCTTGAACGAACAGACAAACATGAAAAAACATAAGATGAGGGTGAGTTCTCCCATAATTCACTGAGGAGAAAACATCAGTCTGTCTGAATGGCTATGACTACACTAAAGTATTCATGGAAGAGACTGCCCAGGCAATAATACAGCATGTGGGCTTTCAGTTCTGTGGGGCTTAATGTGAGACTGGTTTATGTCAAGAACAGAACCTCATGGCTTTAATTAATTGCCAGGTGTTCACAGCACTACCATGTACTGTCGTGCAGTTCCATTAAAGGAAAACTTTAAAGCATTTGCAGAGCCATGGAGAGAAAAGTGCACAGCACCTGCCCACACTTGTTCTTTTCAGAATGACACAAAACCTACACTGAACTCATGAAAAGCTATAAAAGGCATGTTTATAGGGATTGCATGTTGCTTCAGAGATCTGTAACAGTATTGAGGCACAAAACTTATTCTCTATTGCCTTACATGTTTTGTGTCTCTGTGCCTAAAAGAAGAAAGTAAAGGTATGTATTGCTGTTCAAGTTTTCAAATTAGTGACTGAAATCTATATTACCAGAGAAGTTAAAAAGTTTTAACAAAGGCTATAGTTCTCTATTGTAGTCTGTTCAGTCTTGATGCCTCAAAAGACCCACTGAATTAATTTTTGGAGACAAGCATATATAATAAGAAATACAAACCATATTGTTATGTTTTTGACTGTTTGTTTGTTTTAATTTGAATAGGAGTAGACAACAATATAAGTAATAATAACATTAGTAGAGGTAGAAAAATAAATGACAAAACAATTAGAAAAAGTAGCTGGTTCTAACCTGCAATTGTTTGCGCTTGGTGACAAACTTTCAAAGTTGGGCATTTAACTTTGTGGTAAGAAAAAAACAATTCAAAAAGAATTCAAAGGCAAATTTCCCAAACCCCCAAATCCATAGATCTGTGAGGGAAATTTCTGGAAGCCAAGAAAGGAAAAATCAAACAGATAACAGTGTTGTGGACACTGCATAGTTCTGCAAAGCTTTATGAATGATACTAAATTGCACAGCTTTTGTAGAGATCTTGGAATGTGAACAAAGATATGAGCTGAATTGTAATGGAAAAACCCTCATGACCTATATGAAAAACTGTGGTGCAATACTATTAGCTTCTGCTGTGGATTCAGAATACCTTGGAAATATCATCTGGGCTATTTTGGCCCTACACATATTACCAAGAACAGAATCTGTTTGATCAGATATAGCTTTTGGATTTCAAAAGCTTTAAGACGTAAAAGCAGTGTTGAAAAATCCCATTGTTGAAATGAGTTTGAACTTTTTCTTCTTAATGAGTTGGAAAATTTTCAGGCACATTTCAAAACTGACATGAAGTTAGTAGAAATCACATAATAGAATAAAATAGAACTTTCACTCCGTCCTCAATAGATATAAGGGTCAGCAATCATCTGGGTTAAGGATAAGTCTGTATAACATAAAGTTAGGGTTTCCCTCTGAAGTACCAGGAGTGCAGGGGTTAAACTGATTCTAGATCATAAACAGCCAAACTGTCCTATCAATGCTAATTGACCTTCCTTACTGCACTGAGTGAGTGCAGTAAGAGAATTCTGTTACAAGACAAACACAAAATATAAATATCTTCGTGTTCTATAGGGACTAGGGATTATACCAATCTTTGTTTGCGTCTTCAGCTCTACAAGTACCAACTGTTTTCCTCTGAACTCATCTAATTATCTGACATATGTAACCATAAATAAATTGTTCTTTATTTATAGATATTTTGCAGCTTTCTACTCTTATTTCAAGCTTTAGGAAGGACTTGTATTCACAAAAGTTTCTCTGCTTTTTCCAATTATATGTATATGTTCTACTGCTTTTGCTCCTTGCAAACCTTTCCAGAACCACTCACATAATCTGATACTCCAAGGGGCTAGCGGAGAAGGATCAATGACACAAGTGATAGGCTGGGGAAGGCTGCCAGGCAGAAGATACTCATTACATTTGGTAGTGTAGAGAGGAAATAAATTGATGAAGTTTTCTTAAGAGGGATAGTGAACTAAGTAGTTAACATTTGCAAATATTTTTGGGTATAGTACACTTAAGGAATGAAACTATGCAGTAAATCAGGCTGCTGCTTTTGAACTTGGATCTTGCTTATTACAGATATGAAAAACAGTGTATGATAACACTGATAAAAATAAAAGTTTTCAAAAGAGCAAGGGAATTCCTGTTTCTAACAGAGAGTGCCTATGTGAAGCTAGGCAAATGATCCAGTTTTTAAGCCAAAACTTCTGAGGGATGGTCCCTAACTATATACTTGTTGTTTTTAGGTTTTACTTGTTCCTTTTTCATGCTAATAAAATTAGCTTGATCTGCCTTTTGAAAGTACCTGCTAATAAGCATAATCAAAAAAGGGAAAAATCACAACACGTGTGCCAATTCTGTCCCTCAGTTTCTCTGAATAATGAATGTGTTGTAAAGGAAAATTAATTTCTGCAAAGTATTTACATATTGTAGAAAATAAATAATCCTGTCTTCTGAGTGTGTTGAATAATCATGCAGAATAAAAGCATCATCCATTTTGAACACTAAGAACAAAACAATATAGTCAAGGGCTCTTAAGAAACATCATCTCTCTTGTGCAGAGACAGGAAGCTTTCTCACTTTTACAGCTCACCATACAATTCTGTATGGAATGCATGTATAAAAGCCATATTAAAGATGGCAGAAGCAATCTTACTTGCAGAGCATGATAGATTCTTTATTCCATATATATTTTATTTAAAAAAAATAATTCTATACCTAATTTTACAACTTCTAAACAATTTGTTTTACACTTTTTTCCATTCAGAGTTGCTGTTTTGTGTTGTGGTTTAACTCTGGCATGCAGATCGCTCACTCTCACCAGGTAGGAAGTGGGAGAGAATCAGAAAGTTAAAAGTGAGAGAACTCATGGGCTGAGATGAGGCCATTGTATTAGATAAAGCAAAAGCTGTGTGAACAAACAAAGCACACCAAGGAATTATGTCACTGCTTCCTGTCAGTAGGCAGGTGCTCAGACACTCCCAGGAAAGCAGGGCTCATCACATAAGATTGTTTCTTGGGAAGACAAATGCCATCAACCTAATTATTCCATTCAAAAAGGATAACTCAGATACAGAACCCATTAAAATATCATTTTAACAACACTTCCCATTGGTCATAATGTTTAAATAACAATTAAAATCTAAGACCTGATTTATTTATTTATTTATTTTCACCAATGATTATAGAGATAAAAAAATTTTTGTCTCCAGATCATGTTTTAGCTGGATACTTGTATAATCTCAGCTAGTGTATCTGTAGGACAGGATTGTGTAATACATTAGGTATAGATTTTCTACATTTTCTTTAATAAAGACAGTATGTCACTGTTTAATAATATTTAGTTTTGCTAATATTTTAACACTGTATATATATATATATATATAGATAGATAGATAAGCTCTCACATATTTTGTAAGCTTTTAGTTTCTTGTGAGGAAAAACGCGTTGCTGAGGGCAGGGCTTAGGAACCAGAAACAAATATGCAATAGCTTGTCCAAGAAAAATCATGTGCTCTCTAGCATGAAAGACTGACAGAGTCAGTAAATATTAAAGAGCTGGCTTTTTTTTTTTATTTGTGGTAAATATATTTGATTACATCTTTGAGACTACAACAAGAACAGTCATAAACCTAAAACTATGTGGAAAGGAAAGTAATTATAAACAGCTACATTCTACAGACAGAATTGTGGCCATCTAGACAGCACATAGTTGAATGGTAAGTTATGTACAGATTGATTGCTTTCACTGGAGAGACAAAGTTACCTTTATTTGAGCCATTCATAAACTTTCCTTTCAGATCAGGAATGAGTAGCGTATATATTCCTCACCTACTTTTCATGTCTATAGTTATCACAAATATAAACTGGGACACTATTCACTATGCTGAAAAGAAAGCAGGAAAAAACAACAACAACAAAAACTAAGAAGCTGAATTAGTTCATTACAGTCTGACACTCTGTGTCAGAATTTAACTGTCTGTGGTCTACCACAGTTTGCTTTCAGTTGTCAGAAGACAGAACAGTGGAGCTGACTTTTTCCAAACAAAAAGTCTATACATAGATAAAATAGACATAACATATGCCAGTTACAAGAAAAATTAGGTTGAGGGTTTCCAATACTAGAAGAGGAGAAAAAGTCCAGATAAAGTGGCATAAAGAGCCACCTAGCTAGAAATGAAGCTTCAGGCATTCCACTTTTCTTCTCTTACTCACATTTCTTCCTTTTTGATCACATTGCTGTAGATTTTGTTAGCAAAGCTCTCTTTTGGATGCATTTCCATTCTCTTTGATCTTCTTAATCAATGGTTTACACAGACTATGTTTACCTATTGCCAAACTGAATCTAAAATGAACTAGTTCAGCTGATGATCCTTTCTCAATCAACTGGAATGTACATGGCCATATACCACAGTCATGGGAAGACAGAAAATTGTATAAGACTGTAAAGATCTGCCAGGGCACCAAGAATCACCTTTTAATAGCTGGAAATGGTGATTTTGGGCTAAATGGCTTCTGTGAACAAATATTCAGAATTTTATAAAACAGCAAAAGGTATTTATGAATGTAAACTATTGTTGTTATTATTAATAATAATATTTTAAATTCTGAAAACAGATTCTTATTCATTGGAGTTTTAATAAAGTTAAGAACCTTCTGATCAATGAATCTTCTCATCAATGCTGATGAGAAGACAGAACCATTCCACTTACTGTACAAGCTGTTGAAGCTGTTAAATCTTTAACTAGTTATCTGGTGCTTAACTCCGATTCTTCTCAAGTTATAAGAGTGTTTAATCATTCTTTTATGCAGTCTTTTGCTTTATGAAGCGTTGGGCATCTGAAGGGAAATAGTGATTTTAGTAAAAAGAAAACAACTGAGCAAGAACTACTTTCATAGATCAGCTAACAGAAGGGCAGGGAAAGAAAAAAAAAAAGTGACTTTTTTACAGCGATAGAATTCAAGTAGCATTGATAGTGTATCCATTCAAAATACATCTATGTATTTTGAATTTAAACAGCAGACTTGAGGGAAACTTTCCTACAAGTCTGACTGTCTCCTTCACTTTCAAATTCACTTTGAGTTTTGATGCATACATACATACTTTAGAAACTTACTAAAGCAGCTGCACCATAAACATGCCCACGTAATCACTGGAGGCTTCCTTATGAGCACTGCCAACAGGAAGGAGATGTTATCTTAAAAGAACAGATGTCAGGACAAAATCACTCAGCTTTAGAAACTGCTACTTCATTGCTGACTTAACTAACAGTCTTAAATTGAATGAATTTGGTCTCAGGAGTCAAGATGGAAATCAAATTCTGGAGCAGAAGACAGTACTTCCTTCTGTCATCTTCAGATTAAACTGTAGATAGAATGCTTAGAGTGTCTGAGCTATGTCTGTGACACCACAGACATGGTATTTTTAAAAATATGGAAGCCAGTGTATCCTACAGATTTAGGTAGAGATAATGTTATGTAGTTAAGAAATTTCATTAAACATGTGTGTCTTAATGTACTTTCATAGCAGATATGATAAGAATGGCAGAACATTAGTTTGGATCATGCATCAAGGGCTAGAAAAGTTGGGAACAGATTCTATCAGTATAAAAACACTTAGTTCTAAAGTAAATGTAAAGAAAATTATCTTAGGCAACTTATACCACCTCAGAATTTGAATCTTCAACTATTAGTACCATCATTCCAAAACAGGAGTGCAATTCTGAGACAAACTAAGCACAATGTCATTGGAGTATTGAGTACAGTACAGCATGGAGACAGAGATTCAAGGTGGCATTTTGTCCTCACCTTCTCTTTTCAGTTATGATATAAGCAGGATATAAGCTCATCATTTCACAAAGAGTATGAATACTCCTCATGTCTTCAGAAAATTATAGCACATAATTGTCTCATGAAAGCAATGCAATCTTGCATATGAAAAGAGAATAAAGGGTGCTCAGATTCAACCTCTTCAGTTATGAGCAATTTTGTCAGGAACAACAAATGACACTGGCAGTTCACAGCCCTAAAATCTGTTTATACCGTGACTTTGCACTTGCTTTTCAAACATAAATACTGGAGGTGGTCTGTGGTTCAAGGTTCAGGTCCACGTTCAGGAGATACCAGGTTGATTAAGAAAATCTTTTGACAGTTTGTGGTTTTGAAAGTGTTTCTCGGCTACACTTATTTCTTGATAGAGAGAACAACATTAGACATTCCACACTGCTAGATGCTGATTGGAGCATGATTTCCAAGCCTTCTATTTTTCTACTGATACTTCATCAATCGTAGTTTTATGGCTTTTAACTCTTATTCACCTCCCAGTACTGCAAATTCTGTCTGATCATTTTGATAGAGTATTCTCAGCCTTTGTCTAGATCAAAATAATGATACTCTTATGCTAATACTTAAAGGTGCTTAGTCTCTCGAGTGACTTGAATGATGAGGAGGTCATCTCTTCAACCTAATAATCTCTGAAGCTATATCTCTTCCATATTAGATGCTGGAAAATGCTTGCTAGCTCTGTGCAGTTTTATTCATGTCTTCCTCAGAACATGTTATCTGTATGCTTTTGACATCCCATTCCTGGATGTCCCTTTCTAAAGGTTCTGCAATATCCCTACATCCTATTACCTGGAATACATACATTGTGCTGCCCTTTAACATATAGTAATAGCATATTGCTTACATTATGTATGGATGGTTTGAGTCTATGCCATGAGGTATCAGATCACACAAACTTCATTATATCTATAGAAAGCAGTTTAACTTGTCCTGGATAAAAGGTCTGTCTCCATGACATGTGACATATACATTTTTGTTGAATACTGGTAGAATTTCAGTTAAATTTCAGTTATATATATATACATATATATATCTGTATATACATGTATATGTATTGAGCTCCATGATCTGTATATATATGTATTGAGCTCCGTCGTCTAACAGACAGAAAACATGACTTGGATTTTCATTACATTTTTGTAACTGTTGTTGATATTTCTCCCATTTAACAAGTCTAGCACAGTTTTTAGATCGTATTCATTCCTCTTCTCTGAGTTTATCTGTATTCCGTGTCACCAAGAAAATTCAGTGCAAAACCAAATGTTAGATGAGTCTTCAAAAGTTTCCCTTAAAAATGGGGAGAAGTACACCTTTGATGATTTATTAACACGCACATTTATAGATTGCATCTGTGTTACAGTTTGTTTATTATGTTCCGTGTTAAGGATTCTGTGCCAGTACCTATGTCCAGTAGCCAAAATGAATTTTGTAGATGGGATGCAATTGCCATCCTTGCTACATTTGTCTCCATGCTGAGATAAAACCTCAAGGAAATGACAAGGAAATTCTTGCATATAACACTGTTTAAATTCTCTTCTGCTAAATCAAAACCCTTGAATTGAAAGATGGCTGTCATCCAAAACAAGCTATTGATAAAATCTGACTCTCTATGGTGATAACTAAACAGTAAATTGCTTAATAAGGGATTTTAATCATTTGAACATTTAAAGGTAATATGATAATTTAATAGAAAATATTTTTCCTTTAATTTCAAAAGGGCAGGAACCAGACTCAAAGCATGTCAGGAATATTCTCTGAGTTGTAAAATTTAGTGATTTAGGAAAGAAATCAGGAAGTTCTAGGGAGAAACTTTAAATAAAAATGAATATTCTGACTTGGTCCCAGACAACTTCTATATAGTGAGGGAACAGAAACAGAAGAAATCATGCGAGAGAGTTTTATTTCATCTATAGTTTATTTCATCTACATTATATTATCTACACAATTACCTTCCAGGGTGCTTTATTGTGCAAGGGTAATAGTGCCAGTCCACTGCTCCAGCCTACCCAAAACAAGATCAGAGGGAACCTGGGGAATCTTCATTGTTTGGTTTTGTGTAACAGTATCTGGTAAGAACTTGCTTTTCCATTTATCAATGGCTGTACCAAGGTTGTTGAAATTCTGTCAAAATGAATAGAGTCTACCTTGAAAAAGGTAAAATTATGTAGTGAATGAAATACCTTCCTCCAAGAGTCTGAAAGCTTGCAAGAGCTGTTTCTACCTTTGTTTGTACCTTTGCAGTCAAACTAATCCTGGGATGAGGAACAGGGGAGAAATATGGGAAGGAAACAATGAGACAGGGAACCAATGTGAAATAGCTTCATCTGTATGTGGACTGGTGTCCATCCTGTCTCCATGAACAGATGAAAACTTCTGTTCCAAGACATGGAGATATCCAGCCAATACAAAGAATTAATCAATTACCAACTATATCCTTATGACAGGTAGAAGTTTGACTCTAATATAATTTTTCATACAGTGGGGAAATTAACTTGGAGCATATATATTACTGTAGTGTTTAGCAAGAAATACTATCCTGTTAACAGTTGCATATGGAGGTGTTGGTCATGAATCAAGGTCTGACTAAACTTAAAGAAAATATTTAAGCCAAATAACATGACAATTGCATATATATAATGAAGTAGCAATAGGCGGCTAAAAAAAAAAAAAAATTAAAAAAAAAAAGTAGAACAGGAAAAAATAAAGTGTGGAAATGCTAGCTAGTCAGGCAGTTTGCTTAAAAAGCAAGAAAAAAATTTCAAACCTCTAGTCAAATCTCATGAGTTCTCTTAATGAATTGTCTTTGTTTTAGTGTGAGTTGTTCCTGATTTACATCAGTGTATCTGAATCAAACTCAGAATCCAAAAGCTTTTTACCTGGACATCCTTTATAACCATCTTCTTCTCAAATTATACTGGGGAACCTGAACTTTAATTCATTCTTCTTTTGTTTCTGCCAGGTACCCTAAATGATTTTCTGTAAGTGACATGCTTACTGTGAAATAACTACACCAATATTGCTGTGCAAAAATAAAATAAAATTAATATAGGAAAGGGGAAAATCCTATTCTTCTTCATATTTGACTTGAAAAGTAGATTAAATACATAGTTTTATTGAACCTTTCAAAACTATAATATCTAAGCAGACAATAGGAAATAATTATGCATGTATACAAAACGTTGTGAAATTACACATTTTCCAAGCCATTACCAGTAACTATATCAATAACTTAATTATCTTTCCACTTATACAAAAGTTTAATAGAATAGGCTCTCAAAGAAATAAAAGTGAAAATCCATTTGCAATTATTGAGCTTTATCTTCATCGCTACAAATTTTAGACTATTCCCAAACTGTATTCCCTTTCACAAGTATATTAACTCATCATCACATGCATATTTTGCAAAAGAATTGTACATACACAAACCATTTATGCATCTGCCACACATCATGAATCATTTAAAATAAAATAAATTGACCTTTATTTTAGTCCTATATTCACAAAATTTCACTGAAGTTTCACAATATAGAGAACAGCAGAAAGCTTAAAATTTAGGTAATTTACATATATATTTTCAGTGATTCTTTCATAATCTATGCAATGCAATTATCAGTGAAGTGCTATAGATAATTTCCCCATAATTTTCTTCCTTCTACATTAGGCAATATAATTGCTTTCTTCCTCTATACCATGTGTGTTTGTGTCTTGCTCCCCCTCTATCCTGTATGGAGGGAGAGAGAGAGTATCAAATCAAGTACAGAACTGATTTTCATTTTGCCTGGTAAAGCTTTATATTGCAAATGAAACATTTCCAAAGGTGAATTTAAAGTTCTTGATGTGGTTTAGTCTACTCAGCTTGGGCTGAACCAAGCCAAAATCCACTGCTTTGCACCTACCCAGCCTCACCAAGGCCATTATTAAATGCTTGGTTGGAACTGGAGGGGGGTGTAACAAAGACATTCTGGTTTCTGTCCTGCTCCTCTCATGCATCTCTTGAGAAGAAGACAAGAATATGCGTAGAATCAAATCTTACTTTTTTAAGCTTTGTTCTAACTCCTCCTGTTTTTCCTGTCTGCTGTTCCCACACTTATTTCTAAATTCCTTACTTCACAGGAAATAGCTGATTATGTGCATTGTATTTACCCTTATTTGTGGAACATTCCACATTGGTCACGTTCGTTGGGAGCCTGCACTGCAAGGCCTTCATCCATGAAGATGACCAAGGGACTGGAGCACTTCTCGAATGAAGACTGGCTGAGGGAGTTGAAGTTGTTCAGCCTGGAGAAGAGAAGCCTCCGGGAGAAGAGAAGCCTCTGGGGAGACCTTTTGGTGACTTTCCAATACCTAAAGGAGGCTTACAGAAAAGATGAAGAGGAACACTTTGTCAGGGAGTGTAGTGATAGGACACAGGGGAATGTCTGTAAACTAAGAAAGGGTAGATTTAGATTAGACATTAAAAAGAAGTTCTTTACTCTGAGGGTGATGAGGCACTGGATCAGGTTGTCCAGAGAAGCTGTGTCCTATCCCTGGAAGTGTTCTAGGCCAGGTTGGATGGGCCTTTGAGCAACCTGGTCTAGAGAAGTGTTCCTGCCCATGGGGGTTAGAACTAGATAATCTTTAAGGTCCCTTCCAACCGAAACCATTCTGTGATTCTACAATTTGTATTACTGTAAAGGAAATTATGTTTATGATATAATGATGTAATATTGTTAATTATGTTAAATATTGTAAAAATGATGTAATAGTGTTAAATGAGACTTACCTGTTGGGCACCCATCTACACTTCGGATATATTCCTTACAGAATTATTGTATCTTTGATCTGATTGTTTGTATAATTTATTTCCTACAGTTTCACTAATCAAGGTATTGCACTAAGTAAAAACATTTAATACATTTACTGAACATGTTGTATGCTGGGCATTTTTCCTTCTCCATCTTCAACCTCCAGGCCTGCAGATAATGAGTTCTGGCAGCAGTTCCTTCTGTCGGTGGAAGTAGTCGTTAATAGAGAAAATCAAATGTGATTGCTTGAAACACTTTTAAGATGCAGTACTCAATATATCCCATATATTCACCACTTTAATCCAAGAAGTAAAGCCACAATCAGGAGTTTTAGATAGTGGTTTGCGTGTATTTCATTGTAATACTGTCGGATGTGATGTGAAGCACAGCAAACTGCAGAAGTAGCCACAGCTTTACACAAGCCAATGAAGATACAGACAATATGCCTAACAAACAGAGCATTACAGTTTATTATATTTGATTTTGTTCCTAGCTCTCTGGTGACTTGCTCATTGGGAAAACCCAGTATGAATATAGTTGGAGAGGAAATAATTATTGGTATAAGATCCGTATATACTGTGGCCCACACTCAAGTGGACATCATGTCATCATTTTCTACTAAATTACAGCAACTCAATAGGTGAGATGGGGGACTAGAACTAGTACTCAGTTTTTACTGTGCACACTTTTCATCAGTTTTATGTAATATTATATTTATTACACCCTCACCAATTGCCAGTCATGTCATTGACTGAATGGCAATGGACACAGAGCAGTGATAGCCCCAAACTGTGTGCACGTGGGAATTTGCATCCTTCTTCACACACAGACAGGGAAAATTCTGAGCACTTCTTTTAGTGATGCTGGACCTGAGTAACCCAGACCATTTCTGGACTCTCATATTCTCATATTGTCTGCTCCAATACTGACATAGCAGATTCTGACAAAACTTGCCTCCTTGGTAAAGCTCAGCTTGGAAGAATTTGGAGTCAATTCTATTTTAACCAGATCAGAAAGTGAGAAAATATGAAAACATGTTATCTTGAGCAGATCTTGTGATAGGTGTTTCTTATAGGTTGGATTTGCCTCCTAATGGACACCAAAGCTGACTTGGAAGTATGGTGAACTGGCTTATGTAGTTGTCACTCCATTATTAATACCAATGAACAGTCCGTAACAATATAATGATCAAAGAGTGCTTCAGTTTGTACAACTATATTTACCTTGAATTCTTGAAGTGACAAAGTCTCATCACACTGGGAGACAATAATAAATGTATTGGAAAAACTTCAAAATTTCAGAACAGAGCAACATGTTTTTAAAGAATATTCACCTGTCATACTACAACTAATGTTTATGGTGATAACCACATATACACACTGCACAAACTGACAGCATTTGTATGCATCCACATTCCAAGCACTGCCACCTTTTTGACTGCATCAACATATAAAAGTTCATATTGACAACATCAGAAATAGCCAAACCATCCAAATAAGCAGTGTAGTCAGAGGCTAATGAAATGTCTTTTGTAAGAAACTGTCACTGTCATATCTTACAGCAAATCAAGCTCACTAAAAGACAAAATTTAGAATTACTTAAAAATGCCTGAGAAATAGAAGTGACTGGAGACCAAACTCACTTCTCTCATAGTTCAGTTATAAAAGCAAATCAAAAGACGTTATATGTGAGTAGGAAAGATTCATAGGTGTTCATGAGATGTCTCACAAGAGACTTTGCCTTTGTCAAACACCATCATTAAAATTACTTTGATAGAAAGAGATGTCTGTCAAATCTGTATTAACTGGTGTGCATGTATTACAAATATGTTAGATTAAACAAACAAAAGCAAACAAACAAACAAAAAAAGAAACAAAACCAAAAACAAACAAACACAAACCTGTAAATAAGAAAGCAGCTTATTTTACAGCCAAACAGGAAACAAGAAAAGTTTCATGTCAAGAATGATAAATGGTGGGTAGAAGAGTTGGGAAATGTTTCATCAAGCTGCAGGTCCAGGAAAACTTCATACATTATATACATACAGCATTCAAACAGTCTGTTGTCCTAAAATCAGTGGCATTTTCTTCTCTTTAGTGATGATGTCCAGGTTCTATTAAGAACAGATATGAAATAGGACAACACTGATGCGTTTCTATTCTTTGCCTTGCTAGTTCTATGTTAACTTTACAGAAACTTTTGATAAATTTCCACTGCTCCCCTTAGGAGTCAGCTAGCAAACCAGTATCTACTTGCAGTATAGTTAGAAGGTTACACAGTTGTTACTGTTCAAAGCTATGAGGTCTGTTGTTATTCTTACCAACCTATAGCAGCCAACACCCCAAGAGGAGATTAAATAAGGAAATAACAGTTTGGGAGTTCAAGTTTGCTGGCATTATTGAACTCTCCAAACAAAAAGGTCACCACTCATGCTGTGATAAATACTGGACTAGCTTGGTTGTTTCTGCTTCCTGGAAAAATCTTTCCAGAAAAATAGGCACTGGAGTTGTTAGTGGAGTTACTGAAAACATCTTCTACAGGTCAATGCAGCTTAAATGATAAATTACATTTAGCGTAATATGATTTCTGCTGCTGAATAGGTGTAAGAAGGTTTTGAAGAATGGAGTAAAAATCTTTATGTAAACACAGATGACCTGACCAGAGCTTCTCATCCTGTCATCCCTAAAGATCTCTTGAGGCTTCTGTGAGACGTTGGCTGTACACAAAAGCCTGGGAATATTGTTTGCTTACCTTTTGATAGCATGGTGAGGTGAAGAGGATCCTCAATCTAGAAAGACTGATAGATTCTTTTATTAAAAAAAAAAATGGCACTAAGCAAAGCTGTGCTGTCTCTCTCTGCTTCTATATAAGTACTTTTCTATAATTCTTTTAGGGACAACGATAAAATCTTTATTCAACTTTCTCTAGAAGGTTTCTCTAGAAGCTTCTGCTTTGTGATACTCCAACGCCACTAGTCAGTATTCTGGGCACTATTAATAACAGCAACTTGCTGGTGAACACTTTTGTATATATTCAGCACATTTTTGTTTGTTTTGATCAAGCTGCCAACTGGTCAAGTTTGACAATTAGCATAAGAAAGCCAGCAGTCTGTTCCAGCCTTCCCCCTGCTGAAAGAGATGTTGAGACCTTTAAGAACACTGAAATAACAGGAAAAAAAAAATCTGCTACTTCTGCAGCTTGCTGCTTGAAGGACCATGTCACACTGAGAACAGCAAAAACTGAAGCAGTCTCTGGAAGACAAAAACTGATTCTAAACTAAAGGAGATAGCCTACAAATAAATGTGACCTACCACATAATGGTAGTTATTACTCTGCCATGTGGCTGCAAAACTGAAACATATTACCGTTATTGTTTCAAGGGATTAAGTCAGTGAACTATGCTGTCTTTATGCATTTTCTGGAATAAAATGACAAGATTCAATATGAAATGGTGAAGTCATAGACTTGTCAAACACTCTCACTGAGGCAATGTATCTTTATTCTTTGCTTGATGGTGCATCAGAAACCACATTACCCAAAAGCCATTAGTACAACCATTTAAAATACAAAGAGTGGATGATAAGGAGGCTAATTACCCCTGACAAAGACATGTTCAGAACAAATCTTGAACATTGATTCAGTGACATCATTACTACAGAGCTGGAGGGGTATGAATAAGGACCATTTGCTGCATTGGGGCGTATATACTTGTTGTGTTTAAATTCCTGAAAAAAAAAAAAAAAGAAAAAAAAAAAGTCAGAATAGTTGTATGCAACTCAAAGATATGAGAGAAGTATATGTGAGTATAAAGACCACGGGAAATAACCACAGAAGTTAGCAAAAAAATAAATGGACTGCTTATATGATAAAAGTCATATGCTGAATTCTCACACAGAAACGCAGAAAAGCTTCATTACAATTTACTGGTACATATTACAACATGTACAGACTATTGGTGATTCGGTGTCATAGTTTCACTTGAGAGAGAGTAAATTTTCCTTCTAGTAGCTCTTATGGTGCTGTGTTTTGGATTCAGGATGAGAATAATGTTGATAACACACTGATGTTTTATTGCTGCAGAGCTGTCCATACAATAAGCCAAGGATTTTTTATCTTCTCACACCACCCTGCCTACAAGGAGGCTGGGAGTGCACAAGAAGATGGGAGGGGCCAGAACCAGGACAGCCGACCCAAACTGGCCAAAGGAACATTCTATGTCATATGGCATCAAGCTGAACAATTAATATGGGGCAACTGGCTGGGGTGGGAGAAACCACTGCTTGGGGATGGGATGGGCTTCAGTCAGTGGGTGGTGAGCAATTACATTGTGCATTATTTGCTTTGTATATTCTATTATTATTATCATCATCATCATTATTATTTCTCTTCCCTTTCTGTCCTATTAAACTGTCTGTATCTGTGCCCACGAGCTTTTACTTTTTTTTTTTTTTTCCTTTTTTTTGTCATGGTGTTGGGGGGGAGGGAGTGAATGGCTGTGTGGTACTTAGCTGCCTTCTGTGTTAAACTACATAATTCAGAAAAGGTCTTCCTTTTATTTAGAAAATGTTGCATTTTAACATGTCTCTGAAAGAACAGAAAAGACAGAACCAATCCTGAATCACTTTTATTTTTTATCATTCAGACCAGTATTAATCATTAATCTTAAGAACAATTTCTTTGCTGTGGGAAATTGTAATATTTTTCTCCTGATGAGGACATAGTCCCTGCATATAATTCTGGTATTTCACAAGCTTGTGAAATACCCAAGTGAATTGGGCTTCCAATTCACAGAAAGAGCTTTTTTAGACATTTTAAAGTGTTATTAGTATAATATATACCTCTTTCAGGTTCTTGTAATAAATAAAGCACCTGGCTTCACAGGTGCAGGATAATGACATGGTTTCTATAATTTATTTTTTCATAAAACTCATTTAAAACACATTTATAAAATAGCTTTTTTTTTTTTTTTTTTTTTTTTTTTTTTTTTTTTTTTTTTTACTGTAATATATGTGGCACATTCAGATTGCTTGTAGTATGGGGTGGTAACATAACTGTGTTAATGCCCTGCTGGGACACCCTGTATAATTCACTCATGTTTTTGCCATTTGGGAGTAATGCAGTGATCTCAAATACATATTTAGAAAACTCTTCTCACACTCAGTGTCTTTCCAATGATTCATTTATATATTTACAGATGATACCAACAGCTGCAAACTGCATCATGGTACAAGCATGAACATACTACTATTTCTAGCTAAAGGGCCAAGTTTCATTTCACTTCTTGTCCAGGTTCTTAGGCTGAACAGACAATAGCATTGTAAGAAATATATACACAGAGATATAACAAAAGCAGGACAAACCCCATGAAGAACTACAGGCTTGGAGAAGAGTGGCTGGAAAGCTGCCTGTTGGGAAAGGACCTTGGAGTGTTGTCTGATAGTTAGCTGAATGTGAGCTGGCAGTGTGCTCAGGTGGACAAGAAGGCCGACAGCATACTGGCTTGTATCAGAAATAGTCTGGCAAGTAGTACTAGGGAAGTGACTGTTCCCCTGTACTTGGCTTTGGTGAGGCCCCATCTCAAATACTGTGTTCAGTTCTGGGCCCCTCACTACAGAAGGCCATTGAGATTTTGGAGTGTGTCCAAAGAAGGATAATAAAGTTGGTGAAGAGTCTAGAGAACAAATCTTAAGAGGAGCAGCTGAGGGAGCTGAGGTTGTTTAGCCTGGAGAAAAGGAGGCTCAGGAGACACCTTGTCACTCTCAACAATAGTTATTATTTATGTATAATAGTTATTATACAACCTCCTTATAGGTTGCAAGGTGGGGAATGGTCTCTTCTCTCAAGTACTAAGTGATAAGACAAGAGGAAATGGCCTCAAGTTGCACCAGGGGAGGTTTAGGTTGGATATTAGGAAAAAAAGTATTCATTGAAAGAGTTGTGAGGTTTTGGAAGAGGCTTCCCAGGGAAGTAACGGAGTCACTATCCATGGAGGTATTCAAAAGTTGTGTAGATGTACTTAAGGAAATGGTTCAGTGGTGGCCTTGGCAATGATAGTTTAACAGCTGGACTTGATGGTCTTAGAGGTCTTTTCCAATCTAAATGATTCTATAATTCTAAAAACAGTAGAGATAAAATGATTTTTTAAAAGCTGTCCAGTGCAACTGGCAGTTATATTGTTAAGTTTTGACACCTTAAAATGTTCAGTTCAGTTCAGTTTAGCACTGGCTTTAACAGAAAAAAATGAGAATCTTGGAAATGATATGTTTCAAAGGTTGAACTGTAGCTTAAAAAAAAAATCAAGTGAATCAACAATGTATGTGGTTGACATTATTATGACTGAGAAGAAATTTTTTTGATTTGGATCGGGCGTTTCTGGCAACTCACTCTTTCTCTCTCTGTCATGTACACAGAAAAATTACCAAGATATCCATTAAATGCATTCCTTACTTTAGAGCTATATCAATACTTGCTCTTTACAATTTTTATTTTATTACTGCAAGCTATTTAGATTGGAAAGGGTGCCTCCCAAACAGAGACGTGATAATTAATCTTATTCTTGTGCTGAACAATAACTCCTCACCACATTTTCTATTATCATTTTATGGTGCATTATCCTAGAAAATTTGCTGCATTGGAAACTTTTTGGAAACTTTTGCTGCATTGATGGAGTCACCGTTCTGGGAGAGTTTAAAAAAAGGTTGGATATGGTACTTAGGGACATGGTTTAGTGGGTAATATTGATGGTAAGGAGATGGTTGGACCAGATGATCCAGATGGAGGTCTTTTCCAAAGACCAGATGGAGGTCTTTTCCAACCTTAATGATTCTATGAAATTCTATGAAATTATTTGGGCACCTGCAAATCAATAAACATATGCTGAGGCTGGGAAAAAGCAGAATAGTGAAGAAACTATTAATTTCAGCAGATATGGAACATTTTTATGATTCTGCCTGTCTGACACATCAATACTTGAGGACAGCTACCAGTGTAACAAAGCTTAACAGAACCACTGAAATTCCATGATGGACTTAGGATTTCTCAAAGCAAAATGATGTAAAGTGAGAACTATGCAAGAGGAGGACAGGAAGCAATGTTGCATGCTAAGGGTCAGTCACTTCCTTAGAGCTGAAATTAAATTCTTTCTCTAATGTTTTCTGAAAAACTTCATCTTTCTGAGTCTGTGAGATGTCTATTTAGACCCCCAGTGGAAAATTCTACTACTGCCCAGTTGTGTAGCAAGACTAAGGCAAATGACATGATGAGTTTATGGAAGAGACTACATATACAAAAACAGCACTGAACTTAGCATTACCTGGTGCTCCTGGGCAGTTATTTTACATTGGAAAAAGGAAAGTACTAACAAGTTTGTATCTTCCAAAACTTTCTGTGAAAAGAAGACAATGTTGGAAATAAAGGTAAGCAAGTTTCCCAAGCTTAATCATTATTTTTATGGGTGATAAGATATTGAGTCAGTTTATCAGAGTTTTGGTTGGGACATAGAAGCCCTGACATTCACATCTAACCTTACAACTGTGTTTCTCCATGTATCTTACAACACTTTGTTTCTCCATGCTTCTGCTTTCCTGTGTTTATATGGAACCATCCTATATAAAGCATCTTGAAGTCTACAGATAAATAGGCTTTTTAACCTATTTGTTAGTGAGATGCCTGGTATGCAGAAATAATTTCAACTCAAAGAGCTGTGAGTATGAAATATGTGGAAACAATTCTGAGTCTATGTTAATGAAACCACTAGGGCTCAGGCTACGCTCTAAAGTAGGACTTTGTTAGATCTTTGGCTCAGAAAGACAACTGAACAGCAGCATACTGTGGGAAGGCAGGGACTGCTGGAACACCTATCACATCAGAATCTGCATTAGACAGTCCAAATAATTTCTGTGGAAATTTCTTGTGGAAAAAGAAGCAGTTACCTGCAAGATGTAAGGAGGAAAAGGAACTGTGACATATTCTAGAACAAAAATAGAATAATTTTAAAGACAGCTAGAACCTGGGCCCAAATGAGGTAGATAGTAATGAGATAAAATGGGTAGCTGGAGGAAGAAAATCTTTTAAAGCATAAATCTTCATTAATAATTGTTGGCTCTCAGTTTTGGATGCAAACTCAGTGGAAATGCCTGTGTGATCATTCTAACAACTTCAGCACAAACATCTTACTGGTTCCAGTTCCCACCCCTTTAGCAGACGGGATACAGAGAAGCGCAGGTGGCTTTTTGTGGCTTTGGTCTGTTAGGCCCAAGATGTTTCTTTTTGTTTATGTGAACATAATAATTTTGAATCAAGGCTATATTGGTTTAAAAAATGTTGCATACATTGCCCAACTGCTGGAACACCCATAAAGAAGTATTTATGGCCGGTACAGCCATACAACATGTTTAAATTTTATTTTGCCATATTAAAAGGGCAATCATTTGCAGTTTAGAAAAAAATATTTCATTTATTGAAGAATTGTTACCACTTATAGTGAATGTTGAGCTAACATAAAATATCAGATGTTCAAAGCTGGTGGCAAAGCAAAAATAAAAAATAAAAAAATGATAGAACAGATATAATTATAGAAAATAAGAAATTTACTTGAGAATTTACATTTGAGAATGTTCATTTGAAAGGAAATTTTCATAACAGTTTTGGTAAGGCATAAGCAGAATCTTTTCTCCACTATTATTTCACCTATAATGAGGAAAAAGAACTTTAAGATTCATAAGATAATGCAACATCCAGAAATACCTTTCTACTCATTTTATTTTTAGCATTTTTTTGTGTGTGTGTGTGTGTGGAACAGTATCTTCTGCCTGTTGTGCAGTGATGAGTGTTATATAAAGGATAATAAAGCTTTAAACATCTTAGTTTATAACAGGTTTCTGCAATCTCCCCTCCATATCACTGCTACAGAAATAGACTTCATAATGTTATGGGGCATTATTAGGTCTGTCAGCACATTATTTAAAAAAAAAAAAAAAAAAAAAAAGTTAAAGATTTAGGTTTGCATAGTATTTTTCATGAAGTATATGGAAAGTCAATACTACCAGGACAAGCA
This sequence comes from Aythya ferina, assembly GCF_964211825.1. Taxonomy (NCBI): domain Eukaryota; kingdom Metazoa; phylum Chordata; class Aves; order Anseriformes; family Anatidae; genus Aythya; species Aythya ferina. The sequence continues at coordinate 35,513,260 of NC_140301.1, read as the reverse complement.
ATAGAAAGAATAACTACATAAAGTTTATTTTCTGAAAGGTCTTATGCTCTAAGCACTCATCCAAACATTTTAAAAGTCTGCTAAATGATATGTTGCATTTACAAATAAGTTTCCCAGAGAGTCAGGTATACATATACATACATACAGTACGTATGTATAAATGTGTACATACATACATAAAAAAAAAAATAATAACAACAGTCTAGTAAGTACACATACAATTCAAAGTTGTTGCCCCAGAATTTATGATTCTTAATGATGGTTACAGAACAGGAAAAATTTTATATGACTGCACTATACTGCACATCCTTCCATATCCTATGTCTCCATCCTAGTATTAGTATTAGAATATATATCCTAATGTACTATATTAGAATATATATGCTAGTATATAGTATTAGAATACATTGTAATATTTAAAAAAAAAAAAAGTTTTCTTCAAGTGTCATAAAAAAATCCTGCACTGACTTCCATTTTAATTACAAACAGGAATAGTAAAGGTGAATTTTCATTCACCAACAAGCTGGTCAGTTTTAGTATGTTTATTGAACAATTAATAAAAGCACAATTTTATGCCTGTAATGCTGACTGGGATGAAGAAGGAACTGCATATTGCTGTGAAATTCAACCCGCAGAACTCTTGTTTCTTATTTTATTCTAGTTGGTATCAGGTGCCTAATCAGACTTAGGCCACTATTTACCCATTTGAATAGAAAGTATGGAAAGTGCATTGGGACTTCAACTGTATTTCATGGCCATTTTATGAATTATGGATATGAAATATTGAGTTGCACATAGCACATTGTTGCTGCTGGATGTCTTGGAACACTAGAAAGACAGTTCTGCATCAGCTGGGAAGAGCAGCTGAAACTTCCCGTATTTTGATATTTTGATACCTGAGGTGTTTTTTTTTTCAGCAGAACAATTTCATTTTGTTTGGAAATTTCTCATTTTACCTTTAAAAATAAACCAAGCAAAACTAAGCAAAATAAAGCAAAACAAAACTAAACTAAACAAAGACATAAACAAAACAATTGAAAACAAACAAGCAAACAAAAAATCAACTTTGCAGCAGATGTAGTTTATCAGGATATGCAATACTGGAAATACTTGCCAGCAGTCACATTCTACATAGATACTTTTGGCATGCTCTATAAAACAGATGGTGTTTGCTCAGCAGCACAGCCGGAGCACTCTACCTGAAGCTGCATAGAGAGTTCAAAAGCAACCAACTCCAATTAAGATCAAGTCTAAATAAGTCTAGAAATACCTACTTCTTCTGTCAAGTTTCTTTCCAAATTGTTCTTCTATTTCTAAATAAATAGACTGTCAGAGCCAGGCTAGACCTAATACTGGTTTTCAGGAAAATTGTAGCCAGACAGAGAAAGAAGCAAACTAGGGAGATTCAGAAGAAATTACAAAAATCCATTGCAATTTGACTGAAAATTGTTATTTTTATATTTTTTTTTTTAATTTAATTTTGGAGATAGAGCAAAAAGACAGAAGGATAAGTTTTATTATGCCTATAAAAATTTTGCTACTATGAAAGTACAAAATTAATTTTATAGAGTTATTATTATTTTTTTTTTGTCATAAGAATCCAAAAGTTTGATGCAAGCTTTCTGACATGTAGCATTCCTATTCAGTCAAGATATTCCTGCTTTTGTTTTTCTTGTTGTGTGTTTTATTTCCCCCTTACAAAAGCACCTGTTTGAAATTGGAGCATTGAAACAATTTTTAGAAGTAACTGTTAATCTAGGATCCCGAAGACTTGCCTAGAACAGCTCTTCTGCAGACACTTTATTTTAAAACAGAAATAACTTTATTCCAGAACAATTGTTCTGCTCATGATGAGGCCTTAATAATGAAATTATTATGCCAATCCATTGTTTGCATATATATATAAATACATGTGTGTGTATATACATATAAACATTTGTTAAATTCTCACCTACTTGCCCATTGCACTACCTCCAAAATTCATCTTTATTTTTTCAAGAAGAATAATAACAATGGAGAATTTTGTGTCCTCTACTCTTGTGAATCCTACCTTTATAATCAACTCTGATTTAAACCCTAAATTCAACTGAGAAATTTTCAACTGTACAGGTATGTAGTTAAGTTTCTTATTAATTTTCACTTTCAGTCCTTAAAAGTTAAAGATAAAAATGTCTTTCTCATGGTGTTTCAGCAAATCTGCTTCCAATCTCCATTCAAATCTACCTTTTTTAATGAAATGTTTGCTTTGAAATTTGATATAGCACTTAAGACAAACATAAACAGAGTCAAAAGGATCAAAAATTTAAAAAAAATGCTCATTGAAACAATTAAAGAATCCCCTTGTCCCTCAAGAGACATAAACTAAGAGAGACCTTTTTAGTAGCAGTTAACAGTAAAATAAATCTACATTTGAACAAATAGCTTTCTTACTACACTTATTCTCTTTATTTCTTCATAAATACCATCATCCAAACAGGACCTTAACAATCAGAAGAGCCGAGCTGATTAAATAGCACCCTGGCCTCACTGTACTAACACAGCAAGTTTATTAGGTTTGTCAGACTCACCTTTATCTTATGAAAAAGCAAAATAAAGAAGTTGTAAACCCTTTACACAGCAAGTGGTCTGTCTGCAAGGAGTTTCAGTGACAAAAAATTTAAGACCAAATATTTCTGCTAGGATGCGCAGAAAGGCACACGGTTTTGTGGTTATGCCTTTTTAGTCTAAGGTTGAATAGCTCATTAGCTCCAGAGCTGGAAATAGTCATTTTTAACAGAGCTATTTAACACAGCGTAAATACATGCAGATGAAGATGAACGCAGAAGGGAAGGAAGTGCTACTCTGAAATGAAGGAGTGTGTCTGTCTATGGAAGACAGAAAAGGTATAGTACAAATGGGAACACAAACCATGACAAAAGAAATGGCTGCCTTTATTCAGTGGCTTTCATTAAATCAAACACTAAGTGGCAATTACTGAGATTCAATGGGTACATTCAAACTTTGACAACCTTCCTCCCCCTCCAAATAAGGCTTTTATATTTCATTTGTCTTGAAACACCTGATGGCTTTGTGACCCGAAACAACTATTACCCCATGTTAAGTAACACAGTATGGGACACTCGAGTACTCCATTAATGGTTCTTTTATTTGTTCGGAATTTGAGAAATTTTTATTTGTATTGAGGATTGTGTGGAAATATATATGTGAATGCATGTGGAATTGTATGTAGAGGTTAACCTCTTACATTTTCATCCCTGCCTACTGTTATGTAATATGAGTGTACTTTTAACACAAAATTAATTGTCATTTTTGTTTTCTTTTTTTAACCCATTTTGTCTGTATATGAAATATGGCAGCCACTCAAAACCACTCAAGAAAATGTTCTTGAGAACAAAATAATAAAAATATTTTTAAATCTTATGATTGATACAGACAGAATACAAATGAAGTAAGGGGAGCAGAATGTGGCCCTCACTATCCACGGGGAAATGGTTGGCACTTGGATGTGCGCAATGGGGCCAGATGGGATCCACCCAAGGGTACTGAGGGAACTGGCAGAGGAGCTGGCCAAGCCACTTTCCATCATTTATCAGCAGTCCTGGTTACTGGGGGAGGTCCCAGTTGACTGGTGGCTAGCAAACGTGACACCCATCTACAAAAAGGGCCAGAGGGCAGACCTGGGGAACTATAGGCCTGACAGTTTGACCTCAGTGCCAGGGAAGCTCATGGAGCAGATTATCTTGAGAGTCATCACGTGGCACTTACAGGGCAAGCAGGCAATCAGGCCCAGTCAACATGGGTTTATGAAAGGCAGGTCCTGCATGACGAACCTGATCTCCTTCTATGACAAAGTGACGCATTTGGTGGATGAGGGAAAGGCTGTGGATGTGGTCTACCTTGACTTCAGCAAGGCTTTTGACACTGTTTCCCACAGCATTCTCCTCAAGAAACTGGCTGCTCGTGGCTTGGACTGGTGTATGCTTCGTTGGTTTAGAAACTGGCTGGATAGCCAGGCCCAAAGAGTCGTGGTGAATGGAGTCAAATCCAGTTGGAGGCTGGTCACTAGTGGCGTCCCCCAGGGACCGGTGCTGGGGCCAGTCCTCTTTAATATCTTCATTGATGATCTGGATGAGGGCATTAAGTGTACCCTCAGTAAATTCGCAGATGACACCAAGTTAGGTGCGTGTGTCGATCTGCTCAAGGGTAGGAAGGCAATGCAGGAGGATCTGGATAGGCTGCACCGATGGGCTGAGGTCAACTGCATGAAGTTCAACAAGGCCAAGTGCCGGGTCCTGCACCTGGGGTGCAATAACCCCAAGCAGTGCTACAGGCTGGGAGAGGAATGGTTGGAAAGCTGCCTGGCAGAGAAGGACTTGGGAGTGATGGTGGATAGTCGGCTGAATATGAGCCAGCAGTGTGCTCAGGTGGCCAAGAAGGCCAACGGCATCCTTGATTGCATAAGAAGCAGTGTGGCCAGGAGGTCTAGGGAAGTGATTGTCCCCCTGTACTCAGCTCTGGTGAGGCCGCACCTCGAGTACTGTGTTCAGTACAAGAACCTCGCTACAAGAAGGACATTGAGGTGCTCGAAAGAGTCCAGAGAAGGGCGATGAAGCTGGTGAGGGGTCTGGAGAACACGTCCTACAAGGAGCAGCTGAGGGAGCTGGGCTTGTTCAGCCTGGAGAAGAGGAGGCTCACGGGCGACCTGGGGCGATATGCCTGGTGTGACAGGACAAGGGGGAACAGGCAAAAGTTGCACCAGGCATGTTTTAGGTTGGATGTTAGGAAGAACTTCTTTACTGAGAGGGTTGTTAGGCATTGTAATGGGCTGCCCAGGGAAGTGGTGGAGTCACCATTCCTGGAGGTCTTTAAAAGATGTTTAGATGTAGAGCTTAGTGATATGGTTTAGTGGAGGACTTGTTAGTGTTAGGTCATAGGTTGGACTCAATGATCTTGAGGTCTCTTCCCACCTAGAAAATTCTGTGATTCTGTGATTCTGTGAAAGTAAAATATAGAATCATAGAATGGCTTGGGATGGAAGGGAACTTAAAGGCCATCTAACTCCAGACTCTCTGCCATAGGCAGGGATGCCACCCACTAGATCATGTTGGGTTATAAATTAACAATTTATAACAAATAGATAACAAACTATCCAGGCCACTCATAGTAACACATGTGCTTATTTAGTTGCTAAAAAGGATAGTCTGATTTAAATAAAACAGAATTTAAAAATTGTGTTTATCACAAGATAATAACTCTTATTTATTTGTTTGTTTGTTTGTTTGTTTGTTTTCAATCTCAACGTGAACTTTTTATGTGTGCCTCAGTCGTTCATAGGACATTAATTTAAATGTGTGTTTAGCCCTATTCTAGAGCTAGAATCAAGAATCTAGAATCAAGATTAAATAAAAGTGAAAATACTTAGATCAACAAGAATATGTCAAGACTTTTTACACACACACAGAAAGATTGTAGAAGATACTGCAAATGGTAAATGAATCATTTTATTTCTAAATGAGCTTTTTCCCTCCACTGTTTTGAAGCAAGATAAAAAGTTAAGAAAATTAAAACATCAACCCTGTCAAAGCACTTAAAAAAACAAATAGCTTTTGGCCTTTAGCCTTAAGCTAAAGGTTTGTTGGTTTCATCAGTCTGTTGGTAAGGCCCTGCCTTTTTGTTTTGTATTATATTGTATTAACCTTACTCTGAGCAGTGAGAGTTCTTGCTATGACTGCAAATCATAAATAAATAATAATAAGCAATGGACGATTTAGTTTAAATGAATAACATTGATTTGATAAGATGTTAGAGAATTGAAATCCTTATAACAGTTAGAAGAAAATAGCCATCATGTCAGGTTTCATCTGTATTATGAAAGAAAAATATCAATGTTTGCCAAATGGAAAAAAATTACATCAGAAAAGAAAAAGCTTTTTTGGACTTCTAACTGAATCTTAGGGTAAAAATGGTTAAGCACAAATGAAAAAGTTGTCATTGTTGCTCTAACCAAAAGCAAAAGATCCAGATAATGTATATTTGAAAAGAACTATACTTCATGCTGAACTGTGAAGTTTGTTTGTTTGTTTGTTTGTTTGTTTTGTTTTGTTTTGCTTTGTTTTGTTTTTGTTTTGGATAGGGAGTGTTTTAAATTGCATAACAGCAGAAATTTCTGCTGAACAATCCATCGGTGTCTCTTGACATCAGGACTTCGGAGACAGATTTTAAAGGGATAGTAAAACAGAAACCATTACGTAGTTATGGATAATAATTAGGAAAAAAAAAAAAACACTCCATACATGCATTGCTCAGATTGGTTAGCATTTAGGTGCTTACTGTTTTCCCTTTGTGCAATAGGTATACATTTTATACATAGGACTATTTTATTTTTGAAATGCATTACTCTGAATGAAACAGAGGTCTTCTGGGCCATCCTTCATACCAAATGAAATTGTCCCCTATTCACACTGATATACTCAAAACCAATAAGATTTTACATACATGTCTTAAAAGAGAAAATAAAAAGCTGAAAGGTCTACAACTGTCACTCATTTGTAAGTTTAATGCAATGATTATTTTCCATGTTGTTCTGGGATCCTTGGAGCTTCTGCTATAGTTAGAATTGATGAGAAGAACATGTCTGTTAAGGTCTACCAGGTGGAAAAATGAAACCTCCCATGAAAATATTTTCAGAGCAAAAGTGAAGTAGATCGTATTTGAATCAAGGTATTAGAGGGGTACAAAGAATAGATTCTCCTATTCATTATGCAGTTGTGAAGGCACCAAACATCACTTCACTGAACCTGAAATTAGATGACATTTTAAGACTAAGAAACATACAAACACAAGTTCAAAAAACCACTTCCCCCCTCCACTAATCTATATTCAGAATCCAAAGAGTATAACTGCAGCCATACTTGATATTTTTCTAGACTTGCATGTCCATATGTGTTTTCCTCTACTGCAGTTAAAATGAAATATTACCTTATATTAAATTATGGCTAGAAAAGTCTAGTGAAATATTCTGGCAGCTATATGCTATCTAGAAAAGATCATAAAATTGCTCCTATGGGTGCTATGGGACAAGAAAACAAGACAAATGTTATAAATCTCTCACAAACTGAGAGATTTCATAGAATTCTTATTGTCAGTCTCTTTGGGACCAAATATTGACTCATAATCTGCATCCTTTTCAAATGCATGTTTGCAAACTGATGCAAATCACATTTTTTCTTTAATAAATACCAACGATTAATATCACCTGTTAAATTGGTACACTGATACTTAAAAAAGGAGTGACATACATGTATGAACCCAACTTCTATCAAGTTTTAGGGGTCTTGATTTCCAGATTGAAGTTTTCTCTGGACACATCCATCCAGAAATCTAGATATCACATTATTTCACACTCTTTTCACTGTCCCCTTCATTTCTCCTTCTCCCATGAAAATCAGGCACTGGTTGGGTGACTGCTGTCTTGCATCCTGAAAAACTCCTTGTCTCTAAGATTAGGGGAACAATGCCTCAGGGTATGCCACAAATACAGAATCACAGAATTGCAGGGACTGGAAAGGACCTCAGGAAATCATCGTGCCAAAGCAGGTTCCCTAGAGCAGTTGCCCAGGTAGGCATCTAGACAGGCCTTAAATATCTCCAGAGAAGGAAACTCCACAACCTCCCTGGGCAGACTGTTCCAGTGCTCCATCACCACATCAAGTTTCCACTCACATAAAGTCTCAGATACTCTGGATTATTTTGTCTCTAGTTCTGGCATTTCCAGTTTAGGTCCACTTCTCTAGTAGCATTCAATGTCAGACCAGCTTTCTTATGGCTGTGCAGGAGAATATGAATTTTGAGACAGTTATTCCATGTATCTGACAAACTTTTATAGTATCAGAGCACTTTAGACTATCTTGAGCCTGATAAACCCACATTAATTCTGTTAAAATTTTGAAAAGTTATATACCTATCCAACACAAAAAAGAAGTAACATAAACAGTATTCAAGGCCAAATGTGAAAATTTGTAAGCATCTTTGTTGAAGTATTTGACCTCTAGAATTCATAAATCTTCCATTACAAATTCAGAAACCACCATAATTTGGCCTGGAGTTTTATTATTGGATCTTCTGCCCAGATTCAACATGAGGTTTTTCTAACCTTTGAATGAAAGCCACATCCAGACTGGAATGAATCTAGGGAGAATTTGTGGTTCTGTGTCAAAATCAGGTCAGACTGAACTGTTCTGTCTAGCTTTTTCTTTTTATTTTTTGGGTTTGATGGATCATGAGACTTTAAAAAGGGTCGGAAGACTTTAAAAAGATGGTGGAACACATCTCTGTGAAATGTTTTGAGAAAGCTGGCCCAACCCCATAGGCTTGTCCAGCTTTCAGCTTAAATCAAGAAAGGGTACAATCTTTTAAAAAAATTATCCAAACTTTCCCAATAACAGCTCGGTATCTCTGATGGTTTACTTTGGTTTATTGCATGTGAATTTTGTTTATATTCTCTCATTCCAGCTTTGGTTGCCTAATCGTGCTAAAAATCATTAACCCTTAAGGCTAAGATGTTCTTTGTTTAATGCCCTCAGGTGATAAGCTTAGATTGTACAAGTATCAAAGAGACATCCTGTATCTACAAAGAGAAAACAGCATAAAGGCTTCTTGTGAACTAAACCTTACAAGAGATTTCAGTCAGATAGTTAGTCTCAATATCGTATCTTTGTTACTAAATTTCTCATAGATGTTTTACCAACAGAAAGTACTCAATGAGTTAAGGCTCTTTTCTTTTGCAAGTACATTAGATTCAAACCTCCCAGCCCTTTGTAGCTTCCCATGCTCACACAGACTCCCTGATCTCACCCTCCTTGGGTAGGATGTTTGGAGCCAAATACAGCAGCTGGTTAATCCAAGTTTTAAATGAAGCTCACTGCAAACATTTGCAACAGTAAACTCGTCAGGTTTGATCAATGAGAGCCTTTTCCTGCATAATTTTAAGTATTCTGGACAAGTGCTACGAATATTTCTGGCTCTGGGTATGGTTTCACTCAGGAATTTGGAAGGGGTGGGGTAGGCTCAGATGGACAAAGTGGGGTGTGATGAATGTTTTCCATAGAAAAAAGAATTAAAGGTTCAGTAGCATAAAGATAGGGAGCTGAAAACTTAATGTCAAAATTACTTATTAAGGGTATATCTTTGGGGAATGTACTTAATGTATTATTTTAGAAAGTTTTCCATCTTCTGAGAGGAATACAAACACACCCAAAAACAGTTCTGAAAATTTATGCAAATTAAATTTCCTCCTTGCCTCCAAGGCATTCAGTCATGTTGTTTACTTTGTAAAGTTTGGAAGACAATAACAAACACTTTTCTTGATTAGGGCTTGGTGAAGGTTTCAGGGGCCATAATTGGTTCACAGCTGTCAAGGCTTTTCTTACTACTACAGGGAACAGCTGATTATTCTCTTCACTGTCTGAGTAGTACATGAATATACACGTGTGTATAAGGCGGTGGGGTTTTGTTCATTTTATTTTCTTATTATTTTTCCTTCAATTTATTTCTCTCTTTACCTAGTCACATAACGATATATAGTAGTACCAAACAATAAAATTTCACATTCTGACATGTTACATCATTAAGAAAGAAGTTTTACAGACTATAATTGCAAAAGTCTTGATGACTATTTCAAACTCTCAAAATTCTTTACCAGCTAATTCAATCTGGAATTTGTAAGAAAACCAAACTACCAGAAAATATTATACAGTAGTTTCTGGATCCAAGTAATGTATAAATAACCTGCTGGGAAATTATTAAATTTACCTTCAACTTCTGGGAGATAAAGTAATAACAATAATAATAATTTTAAAATGTCACCTTAAATTGAACAGGTTATATAGGTACTCCTGATATGACATTATTTATAAGTGTCTGTTTACTTATTTGTCTTATTCTAGTGCCAATGTGTCAGACTGGCATCTAAATGTCTTCTCTGTTCATCTTAGATGGCTGTCTTGACCCCTTGTTTTTCATCCCCATTACTACAAGAATGCTAGCAGAGGTTTCTATAACTTTATATGCCTTTAACTTTATATGCCTATAACTTTATATGTCCCTTTAACCTTTCTATAACCTTATAGTTGATGGAAATCAGGAACTTTTTCACTAGGAATTCAGATGGGATTTACCTCATCAAACGTTAGACGTTCACAAAAGAACCCCAGGTACTTCAACAGAATATTCCATTTTACCTTAAAACAGCCATTATATTTTAATATGGGATCTTTTTTAAACAATTTGTGTTCTACAAATATCTTTTTTCATTGACATAATGTAGTTGCCCTGACAGATATCTCAAATGCCCATCACTAGTTACTAGCATGGAAGCAATTGAACCAAATGCCTAACACTACAAATGTCAAGTTGATTTCTCCTGAAGTGAGTGGCAAGAACAGCTTAAAATGTGGAGAGGTGAAGTATGTGACAGTTAAAAAGGGTCCTACTCATTTCATTGATATTGTCTCAGTAGCAGGAACTATTTGGGTTCAGTCTGTTTTTAATTTAGATCAAAATCACAGAGTAGTAATTGTTGTACCTGACAATGTTCAGCCCTTCTTTTAAAACCTATTCTAAATATTCAATATATGAACCCTATTGATAATTTTTATTTAAGTTTTCAAAACTGATTTGAGAACTAAGTTTATAGCAGTTGTGTGTTTTTTTTTCCCCCCTTAGGTCCAACAGCATAATTTAATGGGGAATTATGCTCATTATGTGGCAGATATTGAAGGCCTTACAATACAAAAATAAAAGACACACTTTGATGGCTGAGTCAATAATACTACATTGTTTCCATTTTTGGTGTATGTGAGAAATTTCTGGCTAAACTCTGGGAAAGGCTTAAAGAACATTTAAACAACATCTAGAATCATTAAAATGCAAAGCATGCAGATCTGCTGGCACACTTTTTTTTGTATTGCTAAACTCAAACTTAACTTTTATTTAAATAATATTTTTTGGAAGCCTAAAGTAATAATAACCTATATGCCTTTTAATATTTTAAATGACTGATAAATTATGGTGGGGTCAGTAGGTATTTATTCACAAAGATGTTTATCCATTTCACTTGAGTACTAAAAATTCATACATAAAACATGCTTGTCTAAAATACTTGAGTTAAAAAAAATGCTTTAGGAAATTGACTTATAAATTTAAAATTAAAACACCATGTTTGCTTGAAATATTTTTCCTAAATTTTATGGAATATTCAGGAAGAAAAATGGGCTCATCTTGGATATGCTTTATACATGGCCTTACTTTAAGACTTTTAAAAACAAAGGAAGGCATCACAGCCTAAATCCACATTAAAATTATGTTTATTGCTGAATTCTTAAAAATGTCTGATACTGCACTATGGGATTCACTTTCAGGTACTATGTCTTTGTACATAATTCAGAACAGAAACTTTAAAATGGGTAATAAAAGAGTATCTATACTGTAGGAAGTATCTATGTTCCCTATATATTTTATCTGCTAAGATAACAATGAGGGAAAGCTATTTTCTTAAAGACAACTTTCTCCATGATTGTGGTGACTTACTTTTCATTTAAGGACATACATATGGATGAACATATGGATGGATAGTGTTTTCATATGTACTTCCATTATTATCTGTCTTGATTACAGTACATTGTCAGTGATTCCTCTTATTTCTTAGATCACTTTAATATCTTTATCGATGATCTGGATGAGGGGATTGAGTGCACCCTCAGTAAGTTTGCAGATGACACCAAGTTAGGTGCATGTATCATTCTGCTTGAGGGTACGAAGGCTCTGCAGGAGGGTATGGATAGGCTGGACCGATGAGCTGAGGTCAACCGCATGAGGTTCAACAAGGCCAAGTGCTGGGTCCTGCACCTGTGCTGGGTAGCACAACAACTCCAAGCAGTGCTACAGGCTGGGAGATGAGAGGTTAGAAAGCTGCCAGGCACAGAAGGACCTGGGAGTATTGGTTGATAGTCGGCTGAATATGAGCCATCAGTGTGCTCAGGTGGCCAAGAAGGCCAACAACATCCTGGCTTGTATAAGAAACAGTGTGGCCAGCAGGAATAGGAAAGTGATTGTCCTCACGTACTTGGCTCTGGTAAGGCCGCACCACAAGTACTGTGTTCATTTTTGAGCCCCTCACTACAAGAAGGACATTGAGGTGCTCAAGCGAGTCCAGAGAAGGGCAACAAAGCTAGTGAGGGGTATGGAGAGCAAGTCTTGTGAGGAGCGGCTGAGGGAGCTGGGCTTGTTCAGCCTGGAGAAGAGGCGGCTCAGGGGCGACCTTATCGTATTCTACAAGTACCTTAAAGGAGGTTGTAGCAAGGTGGCGGTTGGTCTGTTCTCCCATGTGCCTGGTGACAGGACGAGGGGGAATGGGCTTAAGTTGCACCAGGGGAGGTTTAGGTTGAATGTTAGGAAGAACTTCTTTACCGAGAGGGTTGTTAGGCACTGGAACAGGCTGCCCAGGGAAGTGGTAGAGTCACCATCCCTGGAGGTCTTTAAAAGACATTTAGATGTAGAGCTTAGTGATATGGTTTAGTGGAGGACTGTTAGTGTTAGGTCAGAGGTTGGACTAAGTGATCTTGGAGGTCTCTTCCAACTGTGATTCTGTAATTCTGTAAAAAAAAAAAAAAAATAAAAATAGGTGTCTCCAAGTACCTACAGGTCAATATGTGAGTGAGAGTGAGCTGACAGACATGCCACTATGTTTAACAGTTTAATAGAGAGCTTGTCAGTATCATTGGTCTAGACACCCAGATTTATTCTGCTGACCATACCATAGGTGTCAGGTTTAGGATAACCTGAATGGCCAGCTAAGCTGCTTTGGCATTATTCTTCAGACATTGGTAAACTAGAATGACAGCACAGATTTTAGTTTGCGTTTAGATGCCTATGTGTCTTAACCTGGAGTTCAATCATATATGAGGGATAAATAGCTTCACCAACTTACTTTCTTTCCAGAGAGAAGTTCTGCATACACATTGGAATAGGTTCAAGGAACACTGCAATTAGGAAAGGAAAACCTCTGTATTTATATCAACAGAAATAATTCATTTTAGATTTTCTGGTGACATATGACATTTTTCTTTTCATATAACACTGAAGGAACACAGCAATAGTTTCCTGGATATATTGACCCATCTTTGTTCAATCAGCTGAGGTTCTCTATGCATGCAGAATGGGAAACAAGCAGGAGGAGTTGGAAACCATGGTGCAATTAGACAAACTTGATCTGATTGCTATCACATGATAGCAGAAATATGATGGGATGGATCACACAACTGAAACGCTGAAATAGTGGGCTACAAGCTCTTCAGAAGAGATAGGCAGGAATGGAGGGGAGGGGGTGTTGCCCTCTATCTTAGGGAAGGGACTGATTGTGAAGAGATGTCTGAGAAACAGCCATGGACAGGTTGAGAGCTTGTGGGTGAAAGTTAAGGACCACACAAATAAAGAACACCTTGTGGTTGGAGTCTACTACAGGCCACCTGATCAAAGGGAGCCTGTGGATGATGTCTTCCTAGTTCAGCTACAAGAAGTGTCACAATCACACACTCTCATCTTGATGGGGGACTTCAACCACACAGATGTCTACTGAAAAAGCTACACAGCAGGCTGTAAGCAAACCAGAAGATTCCTAGAGTGCAATGAGGATAACATCCTGGCTCAGGTATTAGACAAACCAACCAGAAGAGAAGCGTTACTGGACCTGGTGCTCACCAATACAGATAAACTCATTAAAGAGATCAAGATTGGAGGCAGCCTGGGCTGCAGTGACCACACCCTGGTTAAGTTGGTGATCTTGAGAAATATGGATCTTTTCTTTCTTTTGCATTTTTTTTTTTTCAAATTGCAGCTTTTCAATACTTGAAGGGGGCTTACCAAAAAAAAAAAAAAAATGGAGAGCAACTTCTTGCTCTGGTGGACAATGACAGGACAAGGGAGAATGGCTTTAAACTACATGAGGGCAGATTAGACTGGATGTTAGGAGGAAATTTTCCCCTCAGAGGGTGGTGAAGCACTGGAACATGTTGCCCAAAGAGGTGCCTCTCCTGTGGGGATGCCCCATCCCTGGAGGTTTTCAAGACCAGTTTGGATGAGCCTGTCTTCACAAGAGAGGTTCTCTAGCCCTCTGATCATCTTTTGGCCTTCCTCTGGACTCATTCTAATGGATGTCCGTGTCCTTCTTGGGTCCCAGGAGCCCCAGGGTTGAACACAGTACTCCAGGTGGGGTCTCACAAGGGCAGAGTAGAGGGGGACAATCACCTAGATGTGGTAGTCACACTTCTTCTGTTGTAGCCCTGGGTACTGTTGGCTTTCTGGGCTGCAAGCACACATTGCTGGGTCACGATGAGCTTCTTATCAGTCAACACTCACACATCTTTCTCCTCAGGGATGTTCTCAATCCATTCAGATATATGAATAAAATCTGATTGTTGCTCAGGATACACCAGAGAACTTTGAAAAAGGTGTTCATCTACCTACAGATATAAAGTTAATAGGATGTATACATCAGATGGTATGAGACATAATAGAGTTCTGAATAAAGGAAAAAAGATTAACTTGTTTACTCAAAGATGAGAAGATTGCTGCTGGTGTGCAGTCAACTCCATATCTAAAATGAGTTAAAAAAATTGTGGCAGAAGTATACTCAGTGACTTTTCTGTCTATTACATTTTAAGTAAAAATAGCTCTCTGAAACTGCTGAGGCAAACTGTACAGATGCTTCTATATAAAATGTATGCTTTTTTATTTTTAAGGTTATTGAATGTGAACTTCATGAAGGGACCTGAACTGAAACTGAATGACTTGAAGTCAAAGTTTCTAGCTTTACTTTCTTTCATGTCTGTGCTATAACTACTGTGCACTTCCTCCACACTTTCTCTCAATGTATTTCACACTTAACTCAAAAGAACAAGAATCAAAACCAAGTGACACTTACATTTATCCTATCCTAATACATCATTACGTAACATGAAGGACATTTTTATGACAAGGCTATAAGTAGATTTTTGTTTGTTTGATTTATATTATTATTATTAATAATAATAATTATTATTATTATTATTATTTGTTTGTTTTGGTTTTGGTCCAGGATCTATGCAGTTACCTTCTTATATGCAATAAATGGTATCAGCAGTTTCTGTGCCATTCCACATGTGAGTACTAATAGTACTCACTTGTAGTACTACTCACTAATAGTACTATTGCTATCTATTAGTAGAGAAGTATATCCAAAAAGGGAACCCATAGCCTGAAATCTCCAAGAGAGAAATGAAACATGTTGTGATCTTAAATTAGGGGGTTGAGAAGACCTCTTAGAAGTGTAATTGTGTTGAAACTACAAATCCTTCCACTCCAAACACACTCTCACTGTTTTAGTGCTCGTCCCATGTTCCACCAGTAGATGGTTTTACGAGAGTTCTGTGTCATACCAGTCAAGTGCTGCTAGGATTATTAATCCTGTATGAAGTTTTTAGGACTATGTTTGTCATATGCAGACTCTAAAGTCCATCCGATGGAGACACTAAATGATCTCTATAGAGCCTGTTAGTCATGGAAAAGTGATTTTAACGTCTGAATATGGGAAAGGGCTTGTTGCAGTTCATTTTGTTTTACTTTTATCTGTGACTGACTGCTTGTGTAGATATTCACTGGGTCATATAACACTTATTTTACAACTTATAGGAGGAAATAATTACATCTTTTCAGAGAAAGGACAGAATTAGGCATTTGTGTGTAACAAACTGGTCTGGGTGGGAAGGGCATCAAACAGTGTGCACTGTTAGGCTTTCTAGGAGTATCAATGTTTCCTGTCGTCTTTTATTAAAATCATTACTTGTTCTAAAATAAACTGTTGCTGTTCACCAAAAGGCAATGGTTTTGTATGGGTAATACAATAAATAATGTTTTAAAGTTAATTATCAATCACAGTGCCTCCTCTAATAATATATATATATATTTACACTCAATAGCATATTCAGAACATAGAAGACTGTTGAAAAGCCAAGATGTGAGTTTGTCAATCAACATGAAAGGCAACTTTTCTTATGATGAAATATGTGTCTGTTATTAAAATATATTTTTTTTCTTTTTCTTGTACAAACATAATCAGCCTCAACTGAAATAACTTGCAAGGATTTTCAGTTAAAGTGTATTTCACATATAACCAGTTTGAATCTCTTTGTAGATGAACAGAGATGTTGAAATCAGCAACAGGTCACAAAGGCAAGCAAAAGATAACTTCATTTCAGTGGCACCTAAATGAAAGATAGGAAGAATGTGTTGAGAGTAATATCTGTATCTGGCGGACAAGATCTAAATAGACACTAAAGAGAAAGACATCCGTAAAATTTCTCTCCAAAGACCTCAAGGAACTTTTAAGTCTACAGCTGCCTGCATTCATGTTTTCTTGAAACTAGTGTTTAGCAGCATTGTCAGAAATAATGGTAAGTAAGACACAAAGGGAAAAAGAAAAAAGAAAGAAGAAAAAAAAAAAAGGGAAAAAAAAAAAAAAAAAAGGAAGAGAAAGAAGAAGAAGAAGAAAATAAAAGAATAAAAAAAAAAAGAGAGAGAGAGAGAGAGAGAGAAGACATTTCCAGTGTTTGGATTTTAGGTTTTCAATTTTTCTGTGCTTGATGAAGCAGAACCTGTGTTCTACCCTCTTTAAGAAACATTATAAGAAACATTGATTTATATTAAAATCATCTCTTTTTTTTCTTCCCCACTAAAGTTTAGGAAGTCAAGAATCATTGAAGATAAAGAAAGGTTCAATTCTATTGATATTTCTGGCTGATAAACTAGGCGATTTTAAACAGTAAACTTAAGTGTATTCAGTCAGATATTAGATGGCAAGGGATTCTCCTGCCAGCTATGGGTATTTTAGATATATCTAGCTTGTTCGTATGCCATAATAATGGAAGGACACGTCATGGTAGAAAATGAGGTAAAAGTCATCAAGTAGTGTAATACCTTCTGTTACTTTACAATATTTAAAAGAAGAGAATGAAAATCGCTATAATAATAAAACATAAAGTAACCAAACATCCCCATCTCTGGGGAAGGTCTGAGCCTGATATAGGTGGTCAAGCTCTGAGCTTCTGATGAAATGGAATAAATTAAGGAACAGCTGTGATCGAACAGAGTTACTCTCATCCATACTGAAATCATATCCTTATTTTCTGTCTCAGAAGAGTATCTTCTTGTTACTTTCCCAAGAAGGAATGAATTTTAAAATGCATTGAGATAGAAAATAAAAGAAAGTGTAATTTATATTTTGTTTTACAGAAGTGGGATACGTGAAAGCTAAATCAGCTACTGCTTTTAGAAAACAGGATTGCTGAGCTTCCTGAACACAATAGAAAGTCCCTTGAGGGTTCTCTAGTTTGTACAGTAATTACAGATTGCACAAGAACTATTCATAAGCAACTAGATGTAATTGCTAGCATTAGTGACTACAGAGAATACATCTGTTTTGATCCATATTTTGATAATTCAATGATAAACAGTATTTCAGTGCACTTCAGGCCATTTTTAGATCAACGTCTTCATGGGGGGGAAGGGGGGTTACTTATAAATGCTTTGATGCTTCACTGAGTTTTTCCCACTTTACTGACTCTCCTACAGAAAAGTATGTAATTTAATTAAGTTGACTGATTTTTTTTTTTTCTGATGAATACCTCTAAAATGTTTATCACATTAACTAAAATACATTTTTATTCCAGAGTATTCCCTATGCAGATTTGTTGTTGTTGTTGTTTTTGTTTTATTTCATTGAACTATTCGTACTGCAGTTGAATAATCCTTGGATAAGAGTTATACCAGTCAATTAGAAGTCAGATCTTTTGCTTTCAGTTTTTACTGTACAATTACAGACAATCTGTCAGTGATGTTTTTCTCTTACAGAAGTAAAATACTTCAGGGTTAGGATGTTAACAAGAGACACCCATATAGGTTTCAGTTCCTTGTCAGTCCTTCAAGTTCTTATATAAACTTGAATATTTATTTATCCTCTTTGCACTGCAGCTACATTAATTTTTTTAAACACTTTATAAATGAGCTCATCTAAGACACATAGCTCCTCAGATTACCATCCCTGTAAAATGGTGTATACTTTTTTCCCTTTTTTTTCATGTACTGTTTGACTAAACCCAGTTTTCAAAAACTTGTGAAAAATTATGTAATTTGATGATCATAAAATGAAAAAAAGTATTTAACAACAACAAAAATCCCAATATTCTAAGTCCACAAAATGTAAAGTCTTAAATATTGATAAAATGGTGTTTAATTGGTCCAAATAACCATTATCCTTTTATGTTTTTGTTTGTTTGTTTGTTTGTTTTGTTTGCTTGTTTGTTTTTTTTTCTTCTTTAATTCTATATCTAATTTACCAGATTTATTTATGTAATATTCACTTCACTGGCTCCTATGGAACAGATGGTTAAGGTCACTTATGACTATTCTTTGGTGTTACGTAAGCACAATAATAAGGATATTATTCTTTCTATCCAGGCTTGCATGGATTCACCTTCATTTCATTTCCCAGTTAACTTATGTATAAATATTAGGTCTAAAATCAGTCTGAGAAAAAAAAATATTCAGGGAAAAAAAAAAAAAAAAGTAATATGATTCTTCTTTCTCATTAGAATTTTATTACTTGCGGTACTCTCGTTTGATGACAGCTATTTGTGTTGGACCTATCTGTGTTGGACTTTGTTGTCTTGGTACACAAATTCAAGACAGTCAGTTCATTAAGGATTAATCACAGTGAGTTCTGGTATTGGCAACTTATTCATTATTAATTGCAAACATTTCTTCAGCATCAGTCTGAAGAAAAGGAAGAGACAAATACATGAAATGTGGTATAAGTTTCTGTCAAGAAGGTAAAAACTTGTATCATCACTGTTAATAGTCCTGTTTGCAGGAACCATGACAAACTGAAGGCCTCACTAATTGTTGTTAGGTATATTACAGACAAAATGAGAAAGAGCTAGGTAGCTAGAGAAGTAGAAAAACATGATATAGAAATATTATGAGACAATGCATACATATAGATAATTATTTAAAAAGAAAAAAAAAATCCTCTTTGTAGATCCCAGATGATCTAGGAATGCTACACAGCCAGCCCCATAAAAATTTCTGTGGCTGATTATTGTAGTTTCTTTAAAAGTTCTGTTTAGTAGCAGTGGACAGGAAAGGTGTAACAACTGCATAGATATTCAATCCTAGAGATGATGGTAGATTGGAGCATCTCACAAAGGCAACATATGAAGAACTTCAACTTTTTCATATGTGTGTGAACATTCTGGGTCCAAAATAAATTTAATATCTTGTGTTCCATCATAAGTAAATAAATATATGAATAATTTTAATCAGGAGGCTGCTTGATGCAGGAGATCAAACATGAGACCTGGATCATGTCATATGTAAGTCAGTGCAGGTCTGGAATAGATACAAATAGCTGCCCTGGCAATCTGAAATAGACTCAAGTCAGATTCTAATAACCTAAGATTAAGAATGAAATATTTCTCTATATCTGTAGCACTCATATCCCAATGTCCAAGTACTGACTGAGATGCTGTAACAGTAAATTAAAATAAATAAATAAAGAAATCACTGACAGCAATGACAATGCATCCACTGCATCATAATCAAAGAGTGATTACACTTTTCTATTGCTCTCTATAAGTACATTAAAGGAGGTTGTAGAGAGGTGGGGGTTGGTCTATTCTCCCACATGCCTGGTGACAGGACGAGGGGGAACAGGCTAAAGTTGCACCAGGCATGTTTTAGGTTGGATATTAGGAAGAACTTCTTTACCGAGAGGATTGTTAGGCATTGGAATGGGCTGCCCAGGGAAGTGGTGGAGTCACCATCCCTGGAGGTCTTTAAAAGACATTTAGATGTAGAGCTTAGTGATATGGTTTAGTGGAGGACTTGTTAGTGTTAGGTCATAGGTTGGACTCAATGATCTTGAGGTCTCTTCCAACCTAGAAAATTCTGTGATTCTGTGATTCTACACAAAGATAGAAATTCTGTGTGATTCTGTGCGATTTGCATTCACTCTTGCTGTCTTCAGTCTTTCAAGTGGATCACCTGTCAAAGTTCTCAGTTTAGGTTTCCCTTTCTTTCACCAGAGGGTAGAAATCCTCATTGCTTTTTCTAGTTTACTAAGGACCACACATTTTGGGGTGTCACTTGGGGATGCTCAGGGCCTGGAGCATCTTCCCTATGAGGAAAGGCTGAAAGACCTGGGTCTGTCAGCCTTGAGAAAAGAAGGCTGAGAGGGGATCTTATTAGTGTTTACAAATACCTGAAGTGTGGGAGACAGAGGGATTTGGCCAACCTCTTTTCAGTGGTTTGTGGGAACAGGACAAGGGGCAACGGCCACAAAATGGAACACAGGAAGTTCCTCAACAACATGCGAAAGAACTTCTTCATGGTGAGGGTGACAGAGCACTGGAACAGGCTGCTAGGGAGGTTGTGGAGTCTCCTTCTCTGGAGATATTTAAGGCCCATCTGGATGCCTACCTGGGCAACCTGCTCTAGGGAACTTGCTTTGGCAGGGGGGTTGGACCCGATGATCTCTTGAGGTCCCTTCCAACCCCTATAATTCTGTGATTCTGTGATTCTGTAATAGCAGTAGCATCAGCTGCCCACACTGCCCTTTGAGTTGCTAGACTGAATGATTTAATTCTCTTTTGTTACTCTAGCATTCATGTAACTTCATTTTAAAAACTAAGCAAGTTCTTCTATAGAGGATTCTGGTTTCTACCCAATTTACTTCATCTTATTCATGATTTGCTCTGCTGTTTCAGTTGGCTAGAGTAGCTTTCACTAAAGGTTGTGTGCAATTATTATTTATGCTTATAAAGAGATAGGAAATTACTGCTTCTTTTCATGATAGTAAATAATGTCATTCTTACTACTGTTTATTGTTAATATAATTTGTGCATGTTATGACAGACAAAAGTGTGCTAGGTTAAGGTTTTAAAAAATAATACTCATAATTCCTCCCATAAAGAAACTGTGCTCAGATAGATGAGAGAAACTTCTGGCTCTATACTAATATTGTTCTGAGATAAAATAAAATCTGCATCACAGAAGAGAATAAGTGAGAGAGAAAGGCACCATAACAGAGACTATTCCTTTTGCCTTGCATTAGCTGCAGTGCTGTGTCTAGCTCTAGCTCTGTGATTGACCCTCTTCTACGTGGTTTTAAATAAATCACTTGACATATCTGGGCCTCTGATTCTTGATTTGTCATATAAATGCCATAACTATTGCATATGCTACTAGGAAAGATGCTACTAGGACAGTCTGATGGGATGTGGTAAGACTAGAAAGTAGTTCAGTATTGTAAAAAAGTTGGAGGTGCAGTTACAGGGAAAGAGACAAGAATGAGATGTCCTTCTTGAAGCAGTAATTAATTCTTATATTTACATACATGCCTATGAAAATAAAGGCTAACTGAAGCCTGAAGTCAAGGTATTATTTTTTCCTACATGCAAAAAAGGTCTTCCCTGCATGTCACAGAGGGCTGAGGATCAAAGAGGAAGCTCATGAGGGTGATGTAAATGGTATGGCTATATTTTCTTACCTTTCTGAGAAGTCAGACCCAGGCCTCAGAACTTTTGGCAAAATCAAAGCACCTTAGCACTCACTAGGATGTAAAATAGCTTGTGATATGTTTATGAATTAATTGATCTGATATGGACAAGTATCCTGTATGAGTATGTCCTTTGCTTCAATTCCAAGAAGAGAATGTTTTTGAGAGCTGTCATTCTTAGCTGCTTTAAAACACACTGCAGAGAAAACAAAGGAAATATCACTACTGTATGGAAATACAGTAGCCTTGGCTTGTAGTCTTACAAGCTCAAATGAACTCTGTATTAGAGGATATGGTCTGTCACTACAGACATGCTTTCCCTCTAAGATTTAATGAGTTTCCTCTTAATATCCCAAGCTAAACAAAAAGGTCCGTACAGTGCATGTACCTTTAGAAAGCTGTGCATTCTCTCCACTGTGCTGCACAAAAATGAGGAGAGCTATGAAAAATTCACCCCTGTAGGCAGAGCTGTCAGAGGAAGCAATGTGGAGCACTGGCAGCATTAAGAAAGCATGCTTCAGGAAACTGCAGCTGGGACAATGTGTCAACACAGGGAAATGGAAAGTCATGAAGGAGTTACCATGTTACCATGCAATCTGGAGAATATTGACAGCCTAGCACACACATACTTTAGAAATTTTGGAGAATTAGCACTCTGAACTCTACCATTCCTTAGAGGAAAGAAAATCACAGGAGGTAGTGCCGAGTTATATAGTACAAGACCACATAGGGATGGGTACAAAGCAAACAGGCTTTCATTAATCCTCTGATTCTCGAGCATGAAATGTAATTACGTAAACTTCAGATCTCAGACCAGATCTTTCCCAAAAGCATACAGTTATGATGAGAGAGATTTCTCTACCATCCTTCACCATATCATGGAAAGTTACACTGAAGGTAATAGTTCTGAGAGATGTGGTTGGTGAGTCTTTAGCACAGAACAATTGAAAACCCTTCAGGGAAGAAGGAAAGTGCTGTGGTTACTTTCAAAATTAATGAGATGAATACTCTGATGAATACACTCTGACTTACATAGTACAGTAGTTTTAAACTGGATTTGTGAAGAGATCTAGGAACTAATATTTACCTTCTTAATACTAATTGCACATAATTGTGAAATTAGATATTTATATATTCATAAATCATTCTTATATCTGATGGTTTTTACAAACATATACAGAAACATATATACTTATATATTTACTTAATGCAGATACATTGTTTGGGAGTGCTGTTTGCAAGACATCCTTATAACTGTTCTGATAATACATGATGATGTTTCAGCATCTGAAAATATTCCTTCCTAATAATTAATTGAATAGGCTAAACATACAATGACACAGTCAAGGGCTTCCCTATTATTTTTCTGTCTCTGGCTCCCTCTATACAGAAGGGACACTCTTGGACCCTCAGTATTGGTAGAGGTGCTCAAGCACCTTTCTGGGCATCATCAATCCCACAGTTAAAATCGGAGAATCTTTAAATCAGTAACAAAAGGATTTCTTACAGAAGCAATAAAGTTGTATCAGATATGGTTCAGCCAGTCCTTTTTTAAGGGACTTAAACTTGTGCCATAATAGAAAAGTAAAAGTTTGCTCCAATGTTGTTTTAGTAGGTGCTCGGTTCTACATTACTCAATATGGATAATGACTTTTGAACACAAACTGGAGTGGAACCTGAAACACAGAGAGCAGGAGCATTGTCTCAAGATAATGCTTTGGATCGTTTTTATGGAAGTTAAACTTGAGCATGTTCTCCAGTTTTGTGATATTAAACAGTGTTTTACATCATTTTTCAAACTTCATTTAAGCCCTAAATTCACTAGTGTCCTGTTTATTTTTTATACTCTTTTATAAATAGATCTGAATAATTACTGTTGTGATTTTTCAGTATTTATGCTCCATTTTGAGGGGCTCATTAAAAATAAACAGTACAGGGAAAGGCAATTATCATTAGTAAACATCAGCACAAAACCACAAATAAAAATCCGTTAAAAATTGAAAAATAATTACCTCTACTGTTCTTCCTGCCTTTTTGTCACCTACGTATATTAATATTGGCTAATTTAATTTAAGTTACTCACCTTCGTTAGAGTCCCTTCTCCTGTTAAGGGTTTATCTTCTTTATCTGTAACAGTGAAGAGGAATTGGAGGCTTCAAATATATTTTTAAAAATTCTGCCAAAATCTTAAGACCTTCTCACCAAAAGGCTAGTTTCATTTATCTTTCTTTGAGGCTTTTACATTATCTAAGAGCACCTACAGAGCTCTAAGAGATTGCACGTTGGTCTGCTTCAGGGAGGAAATAGAATGTTAATCCCCTATTGCAGATATGTTTGGCATTGTAAACACTGATATCATATTCCCCACTACCACCTCCTCCCTTGTCTAGAAAAAGCAAGAAAGATTATAAAATTAATTTTTCTTTTCAATGTTTGGAAAGGGTTTTTCAAACCAGCAATTTAGTTGTGTTTTCTTTTATTTCTGTCTTAACTGGTAAAAGCCAATGCTGCTTTCTTCTACACTGGGAGAAATCTGGGATTACAATGAAAATACAGAAAAGTAAGTGTAAAGAACATCAAAATAAATGAGAACAGAGTTTTCTCTGAAAATCTCACAGTTGCTATTTGTATGCAACTGAAAAAAAAAAAAAAAAAGAAATCCCAAACTTTGTATCTACCCAAAACTGCAATGAATGCTTAGATAAGCATTCTCCTTCTTTGCCATTAGTCAGAGTACTTAAATACATGCTTAAGTTTAGGCCCACTAAATGAACTTAAGTAAAAGTAAAGTACAAATATTATGATAGGCTCTGCAAATTAAGTGCAGATATATAGGTGACCAAAATTCAAACCTTTTTCTAAAAGCTCTTGCTTTTAGAATAAACAGCATAATAATTAATTTTAATACTTAAAATTATTTATGTGTATAATATGATATAATATATGTAATAGGTAATTTTAATAATAATTAGATTATAACATATTCATTGAATAATTTCTGTGGCAACTACAGTGAAGTTTTCACCAACAAGTTTGATCAGTAAGAGGAATTTTCTGTCCAAGTTTTCTCTCCTCTCTGTGAGGAATTTTTTCTCTAAGTTTAACAACTCTCCTCTAAACACATCCCAAGGACAGTCACATGCAGAAGAGCTTACTTTGTTTTAGACACTAACAGAAGTTTACTGATTTGGGTACCTTGCCTTGGAACAGCTACTTAAAAGTTTTAGTTGCTCAGATGGAGTGAATTGGCAACACCCCATTGTATGAAATGTTCTGTATTTGCAACCTGCCAATTATGATTAAATAAATAATAATAATAATAATAATATAGAAATAAATTAAAGGAACCCTAGGGAAAGAAGTGGTAGCTGGATTCTTATTTTTTCATTAGTGCCAGTAAAAATTATGACAACCTACAACCAAAAAACTATCAAACTATCAATTATAATACAGACCTTCTTTGAGGAAAGCACGTTTTGATCAAAACTATCACCTGACATTCTGTGGGATGATTCTGTATTGTGCTTACATAGCAAAGTTTTTGTAGGGATAGGGGAATGGGGAGGAGGCTGCAGAGGTGGTTTCTGTGAATTTAACATAGACATCACCACAGCAATTGACAAAAAAATAAAACAATGTGAGAGAAACAATGCTGCAGACACCAAGGATGAAGGAGGAAGAGGAGGTGCTATAGGCACCAGAGCAGAATTCCTCTACAGCCTGTGGAGAAGATTCAGCCTGTGGAGAAGCCAGAATAGGCTACCAGCACATGGAGAGAACATGGAGAGGAGCCTATGCAGGAGCAGGTTTTGAGGCAGGAATTGTGGCTTACGGAGTATCAATGGTAAAGCAGTTAATTCATGAAGGACCATACTCCATAGGAAGGTTCTATGCTGGAGCATGGGAAATGAGCCTCAGAAAAGCTGGAGCACGCATGTGTTTTATTTTGTCTTTTTTTCTCACCATCCAACTTTATTTTAAATTGGCAATAAATTAAATTAATTTTCCCCAAGTTGAGTCTGTTCTGCTGATGACGGCAATTGGTATGAGATCTCCCTGTCTTTATCTTGACCCTCAAGCTTTTCCATCTTATTTTTCTCCCCCTGTCCCACTGAGAAGCGGGAGTGAGAAAGTGCCTGGGTGGGTGGCTGGCAGCCAGCCAAAGTCAACCTACGAGTTTCCAGTGAAACCACAGAAAGAACTGTGTAGATTTATACAGCTCCAGTATTGTAACCTTCTTTAAAATGAAAATACTTGTATGTACAAAATTAGCAAGCACTGTACAATTCTGAATGTTGCCACAGATAAACATGTTTACATGGCAAGAAAAAGGGGCAAGAAAATCCCACTATCAATATTAATCCTTAGCAAAACATTTGAGAAACTGTTGCCATATTTATAGACTCAGATTCCAATATGTTTTACATTAGGCAAATTCCACTTTCTTGTCTAATTACTAGTCCATTTAACTTAACTTATATTCTGCTCCTTGGTGTTGAGAAGTGATCCTCTTGGGTCTGCAAATCTAGACCAGTTCATTGTGTTAACAGCTTTTTCACTACATTAATTTTGGTACTGTATTATATACTTGGACAAACCATAAGACACTTTCATTTATAATCAGAAAACACACATCTTCCATATGAATAAATAGTGATTTGATTAGAAAACAATATTTTAAATTCCATCAGATATTCAGGTTCAGTTTTTCCCAAATCTTAAATGTAAACTTGCCTATCCCAAATGATTGGCAAATATTTAACTGTTGAAATTTTTTTTTCATCTAACAAATTAAAGAAGATGGCACTGTATCATGATGAATAACTTTGATATTAGTAGTATGTAAATAAATACAGTCTTTTCAGAGAATAAACTTCTAGCTCACAGTAATCTCAGTTTTTGAAACAGGAAATATGAGCTGGTAAATCAGTTTCACTGGGATCATACTGAAATCAGTGTGTGGAAAAGAAAGAAAAAATGCTCTGGAATAATTTCAAGGCAAAATAAAATAGGTTATTTCACCTGGCTTAAAAAAAAAAAAAAAAAAAAAAAAAAAAAAACAAGAAAAACTCAAAACTAACAATCCACAACAACAACAAAAAACTCAAACCAGACACTTGGTAACTATTTAAAGGATTACTTTGTTCAATTCACATACTATTTATGTCTTGTTTGTAGATGACTTGACAAAGACAAAATTCACACAGAGCATTAACATTTCATGTCTTTCATCTGCATCTTTACATCTTTACATTCTTTACATTGCAAAGCTAATTTAATTCATCTGAGTGGGACCTTTTGAACAGGAGAGACAAAACAAAAAGATAATATGAACACTCCTGGCATTACTGAAGTACTACATCCATCTCTGTCTGTGTGGTATTAAAGGAAAAAAATATTTGTAAAATTAATATTAAAACTTCCTTACAATGTTATTTTTTAAAGAGAGTATTATTTAATCTCTGGAAACATTATTGAAGCAAAGACACACCACATGAAATAAACATGCAGAGGCCCAAAAGAACATATAACCCTACAACTCCTTTCAATGTTTCAAAATTGTTTACTGAGGATCTTTATAAAGAATAATATACATCAAAATAATGATAATTCAACTGGCAAAATAAACATATTCATCATATAATCCTTGAGAATGGAAAACTGAATTATGCAATGTAGAAATAGCTGTTCTGCTTGACAAAGCCCTCTGAATTTCTTTATGGATGAGATTTTATCTTCTTGTTTTTTAAAAATAAAATCCTTTAAAAATGTATATAGGAGAGGAGTGATGTTGTTCCGAGATGAACAGCTGGAGCTTATTTAATCAAGACTAATATATGTAGTGGAATGTTTCTTAAAAGTTTGAGGAAAAAAAAATGTATTCTTTATTCTCCATTGCAACATGATTCTCTTGCCCTATAGTTCTCGTTCCGTTTCCTCTTTTTTTTTTTTTTTTTTTTTTTCTCTCACCTAAATAAGTAAACATCCTGGCATATATGAAGTTTATTACTGTGCTTTTTTTTTTTTTTTTTTTGCTTTGACATCATTTAGTTTTGTCTCAGCACAAGGAAAATTGTGTATTTCACTGGACAAAACCAGCCTGACACTGTTTTCAAATATTCTCTGTTTTTACATTCCATTTTGTATGTGTACTGTTATGAAGCAATACAAAGAAATCCTCAGGAAATATAATAATAATAATAAAAATGAAAGATGATATTTGCAAAACAACTGTGTGTTAGTGATGTGCTGCTAATAGTATGAAAAGGAACTCTGAAATTATTCAACCCAAATTAGAAACAAAACTGAAAATCCTTTGATAAAATTTTTTCCATTCCTCCACTGTAATAAATGCCATACTTTAGAAATAAATCCCAGAGTTCACAACTTATTGTAGTTATTTTTGAATATAAAATAGGAGGCCTTAGTTTTATCATAAGGCTTGGGACAGAGTGGCTTGAAAGCTGTGCAGAGGAAAAGGATCTGGGGGTGTTGGTCAATGCTTGCCTGAACATGACCTGGCAGTGTACCCAGGTGGCCAAGAAGCCAACTGGCTTGTATCAGGAAGCCAGCAGGATCAGGGAGGTAATCGTCCCCTTGTACTCTGCTCTAGTGAGGCTGCACCTTGAGTTCTGTGTTCAGTTTTGGGCCCCTCATTACTTTGAGGCCCTGGGGCATGTCCAGAAAAGGGCTATGAAGCTGGTGAAGGGCCTGGAACACAAGTCCTATGAGGAGTGGCTGAGGGAATTGGGGTTGTTCAGTCTGGAGAAGAGGAAGCTCAGGGGAGACCTTACTGCTCTCTACAACTACCTGAAAGGAAGTGTTGGGGAGCTGTAAGTCAGCTTCTTCTCTCAGATAAGTAGTGGTAGGAGTAGAGGGAATGGCCTCAAGTTTCACCAGGGGAGATTCAGGTTGGAAATTAGGAGACATTTCTTCTCTGAAAGAGTAGTCAGGCACTGTAACCAGTTGTCAAGGGAGGTGGTGGAGTCACCATCCCTGGGGATGTTTAAGGAAAGGTTGGATGTGGTGCTTAGGGACATGGTTTGGTGGGTGATATTCATCATCTGGTTGGACCAGATGATCTTGGAGGTCTTTTCCAACCTTAATGATTCTATGATTCATATGCTACTGTAGAAGAAAAAAAAAGAAATAATTATTTAGAACAATGAAGACTGGAGAAGGGACAAAACCTACATGACCTGCTGAGGTCTTTTCCTGTTCAGTTTTCTGTCACACTCATACAGAACTGACTCATTCTCATGGAGTGTTTCTGTATGAGAAGTGTGAGGACTTAAGATTCCCCAAAGCTACCAGCTGCTGAAGAGTTCAGCTGCTTGATTTAGGCTTGGTTTATATTGGCTTTTCCTTGTTTACTTTTCCAGAGCCCTTCCTCCTCCCTTCCTGCTAAGAATGTTTAGATCACTTTCTTTTTTCTCTTCCTTCCTTCCTTCCTTCCTTCCTTCCTTCCTTCCTTCCTTCCTTCCTTCCTTCCTTCCTTCCTTCCTTCCTTCCTTCCTTCCTTCCTTCCTTCCTTCCTTCCTTCCTTCCTTCCTTCCTTCCTTCCTTTTCCTTATCTTCTTTTTCTTTAAATGAGTGTCGAACTTGTTGCACTAATACAAAGGAGACACAGATCTACCCTGCTCAAAGAGCCTAATTTCCTGACATTGCTGTATGAAGTATTTGCAAAGCCTCGTGCTTTTCAGCAATCACCTGCACTGGGGAGCACATCATAAGAAAGCAGGAACATGATTTCATAGATGAAGATGATTAAAACTGAGAAACCTCCCCAGTATTCTGCACCAAAATGTCTGCAGAGCTTCAGTGCAAATGTCAGGTATTTAAAGTGGGTATATATTTATTTATTTATTTTTCTGATGACTTGCCTTAAGTGTTTAATGCAGTTCTGGCCATTGAAGGACCTCACAGTGGATTCTGGCTCTTACCTGAGTAACATGAGAAGTAACATGAGAACTTGTTTGGGAATTTGCAAGACTGATTCAATTGAATATTACTTTATGCATTTTGATACTTAATAAAGTTTTGATAAAGATTTATTTTGTTTAACATCCCTGAAAAAGGATGGAAATAGAGTGATTGTGGTTTCTCCTATTCCCTCCCTCTGCCTGGAGAAGAAGGCAGTTACCTTCACCTAATTCCTTCACCTGGAAGAAGGGGAAAGCCTGTACAAGTGGAAATGGGATATTTCATACAAAATGAAAGATTTTCATTGGTGGGAACCAAGAGACCACTATGGATAGTTAGTTTGAAGCTAGTCTGAATTATTTCCTAATATTGAAGTTGCTCCATTTAAAATATCTTAATGTAGGTAGGGTAGGTACTGAAATGAAATTCTCCCAGTTTTCATTTGAATGTGATATTAACTATTGATCTATGCATAGAAGTGAAGGTGTTCAAACTCCACTAGCTCAAGTTGGGATTTGGAAACACTAATAGCTGTATGGTTTTTGAAGAATCATTTTGGTGGCTAAGTTGAAAAAGGAAATCAGGATTAGGTATCTTCAGAGGAGAGTCCCAGGGGCATGCCTACACCATACAATATGGCATCATTCACAACCTGGAGCACTGCAGCTGTGTAAACTGAGGAGCAGGGCTAATTAACTGACATGTTTGTACTGCTTCATAGATCCAAATGATTATCTTTCAGTGGCACATCACTTTACTGCGTAAAACAAACTGGCTCACTCAGAGCACATTCAGTGATCCCTAGCAAAACCTTGCATTGCACTGCAGAGACATGTCTCATGTCCCTGAGACAGGAAGGAAGTAAGCCAGCATGCCTTGCCACACCACTGCTTTCTGCAGTGCCTCACTTGCTCTGCCGGCTTTTGTGACTCGCTTTTCCCATATACACGGTGCAAAAGAGGTAGGATCTCTTACTTGCTACCACCAGTTCATATTCCAGTTTCACAAGATCTGGCACTTGAAAAGGAAGCCTACAATGATTTGATGACCTCATGTATCTGAGTTTGAAGCCACCTTGGGACTACTAGGGCTGCTGTTTTCAGAAGACAAAGGGAATGATAAAATATTTGCATATTTAGCATTTATTGCTGAATTGCATTAAGATGGTAAATAATGCATTAGCATACTCAGATATTAAATCATTATCTCTCTCAATTTTAAATTTGATTTAGGTAAATTCACCCTGTGACTGTAATACATGAAACCATGGACTGTCAGATTCAAACATGTTTCTTTATGAATAATTAATTGCAGCTCTCAATGTATAGCAAAATATTGTAAGTATTTCTGATACTGGGGGCTTTTGACCTCTTGCTTGTTTTCTTCAATTATTTTCCAGCCAGCATTCCTGTAATGAAATGGATATGGATCATCTTCTCAATGAAGATGTATGCCTTTCAATACATAAATAAATACATCTGCTCAGTTGTTCAATTTGTCATTTTCATTTAAGATACCATAATATTTCCATGTTTCCATATTATGTTTCCATGTTTCCATATTATACATGTTTATATAAATGCCATAGGAAAAAGGGAATGTAAGTAGTAAATCATG
This sequence comes from Aythya ferina, assembly GCF_964211825.1. Taxonomy (NCBI): domain Eukaryota; kingdom Metazoa; phylum Chordata; class Aves; order Anseriformes; family Anatidae; genus Aythya; species Aythya ferina. The sequence goes on along the minus strand of NC_140301.1, from coordinate 35,482,077 downwards.
GTTTTTGTCAATTATAGTGAACAAGCTTTCAAATTCAGCTAAACTTAGATATTATATGATTGGTAGGCAACAAACATCAAATGATTCCTTTTCTTAGTTCGATGTGAAACCCTCACCAGAATAAAAGTTAGTAAGTCAGCCTGTAGGGATGATATCATATTCCTAAGGAAATACATGTACAGTGATTCAAAAGGACAACTTGAAATCAGTGGAAAATTGGCATCTAAATTCTCTGTGTATATGGATAATGGTGTGCTTATCTAATGAACTAGAGATGAAAACATAATATATTCAATAATCTAGTCCTTACATTTTATATTCATTCTCTTTACCAACAAAAATGAATTAAGTAACATTTATCTAACCCAGTGCTTTACACTTGTGCTATAGAATTTTATAAGTAATGTTAAGTTGTCCAAATAGAAATTATTACATAAGGATGAAGTGCTATTTCTAGCACATTTAATTATGGCCTCTCATGGAAAATACTTATTTAATTAATTTATTGAGTGAATTTATTTAATTAATACCTTTGAGCAGGACTGGATCTGAATTGAATGTGTGTTTTTTTTCTTACTGCCTTCATTGAGCACAATGTTTAAAAAGTATATGCAAGCAAAATTAAATAGTTGAATGTACATGTAAATAACAGATAATATTAAAAGACTGATTGATTAAAACAAAACAAAACAAAACAAAACAAAAACAACACATAAATTGAAATATGGAATGCATACTTCCACAAAGAAAGCAGTACCATAAACAATAATCGAGGCTATTGAAATTAAATAGTTAGACACACAATAACAACATAATGAGCGGTAAAGAAAGACAACACATCTGCTTACAAGAAACAACAGTAACCAAATTTGTAAGAACTCTAAGAGACAGTACAATTTAAGATCAAATAAAACAATTAATTTATTTTTAATTGAAAACGATCTTTTAAATTACTATTCAAATGTTGTTTAAATGAAAGGAATTCAAAATGTGATTGCAAACAATGGAAAGGATCACCTAAAAAGAGGTGTGCATTCTGTCCTTATGCTTGTGTCTTGTGTCAGCCTTAATAGTAACTTGTGTCAGACTTAATAGTAACCATGTGCACAGAAAAGAGATAAAATTGCATTTCTTTTTTTTCACATTGATTAATTCCAACACAGATCTAGAGGATACAGAGAAGCCTTAAAGACTTTTCATTAACCTTCACTAGGAGTAAATCTGTTTCTTTACACATACAGCTGAGGAAAGTTAGACATTATTCAGAACATGATTTCTTAATCAGAAAATGATATTTAGTTTTAGAAACAGTCCCCTTTGTAACCAGGACCTCATTTTTTTTCAGAGGATATATTTCATCTTTGTAGTTAGGTGTAATGATGATAGGTAATATGTAACAAATCAGATAGTTCAAGAATGGACAGTCAGATTAAATAATTATATTTACTCCAGTTTCCAATGGGTGATTGAAAGAATTGGAAGCTGCGTACAGCACTCAATGAATTGAGCTTAATTTTCGGTTTAGGAGCAAATAATAATGTTATTATTTATTTTTGCATAATTTCTTAAATGGATGAAATCAGTATGGGAAGCAAAATCTTGTTGGGAAAACCAGATTTAGTTTGAGCTGAAACACTTCATAGTCAATTAAAATTATAATTTACTTTGATGACTTTTGGTCTTCCTAAGCAAAAATGAGCGGAAAAAAAGTGTTTAAAGAAGAGACAGTTCTGTCTAATTTTTGGAGAGTTTGTCAATTTGATTTTTTTGTTTTTAATTTATTACATATTTAGATAAGCTTATAAAAATTATCTGTGACCAGGTAACAGTCAGAATGATGCTAGAAATGGCAATACATACCTCAAAGGCTCCATTCTAAATGGACATTCTTTAAGTCAAATTAGGCAATATAAATATGACTTACTTGAAATAAATTCTAATTTTTATAACTTAAATCATTGGATTTTGAGTTTTTTATCTGCCAGCTTTACCATGGGTGTAGAAATAAATATGGAAAGAGCTCCATTTTCAATTCCCAAGGTGAATATTATGCCTTCAACATATACAGTTGACGAACATATTTGTTGGCTAAGTATGCTTATATCCATCTGCCAAATGGCCTCATGCCTGCTAACATATTGGTCAGACACATGTCTTTGAGTGTGAGTGCCAAGAAAATTTCTAACACTTGCATGCAGTATCTTCTAAAGGAAGTAGCACAGAGACATTATCACTACATATGCCTTTTCCTTTTATCATTGCTATTAAGATGAATTCCCCAACCAGCAAAGAAGTACAAAGAAAAGGAAAGTGAGGAGTAGCTGGTGTTCGTGGCTCTTTATTGCATATGTAGCAAGTTCTTTGCGACTTTCAACATCAACATATTCAATTACACTGCTGGGTCAGTGGTGATATTGGAGCTCTCAAAGCAAGCAACTTCATCTTGGACACTTCTAAGACTGAGCTTGGTGGTGGACTGGAAAGAGCTATTTTCAGTAAGTGGCAGTATTCCTTCTTCATGCCCTCTGCTTCTCAAACTCAACTCTTCAGCCTTTCGTCCACAAAAGGAAAGTAACCTGCCGAGATGGCAGAATGCTAATAAGACAGCAAGAGCGTGTTTTACTGTTTTATGTTGAGTGAAAAACAAACAAACATACAAGCACACCTGTGAAATGTAAGATACTGCAAATGATTAAAATCATAGCTGATGGTGAAAGAAAGTAATTAAACAGGCTACATGAGTGTTTTAAACACATTCTGATATGAGATGAAACCCATCTTTATGTCTAGAGCATAGAATTTCATAGCATTTTACAGCAAAAATACATTCACATTATGAGATCACATGAGACTTCAATTTCTGAGGCATATATAATCTAAATATTTTGTGTTAGTTGTAGTTATTTTTAATTATTATTATTAGAAAGTATTTGTGTAAACACATACTTTTAACAACAAAATTATAGATTCCAAATTTTAAGAAATATCTTTTGTATTTTCTCAACTTAATATATTATTATAAAATGAAATCATTATGAATACTTACTGGCATATTAGGTTTTTAAAAAAGGAATAATTTATTCTAATAAAAAACAAGTGTGCTCAGTACCCCAAACTGATTTTTGAATCAATGGCCTAGGAAATAAATAAAACAACATTTGAATCAAAATGTTTCCTGGAAAAAAGAAAATATAATAAAAGTAAAAGTAAAAGTGAAGTAAAAGTGAATAAAAAGTGAAAAGGAAGTAAAAGTGAATAAAAAGTAAAGACTTTACAACATTTTTTGGCTAGGAATAGATTCAGAAACACCAAAAATCTCAGGAGAAAGCTTTTTTCTTCTGACACTGACAAACTGGGAAGGGGAAAAAACAAAAAAAAATAGAAAAAAATAGAAAAAAAAAAAAAAAAAGCTTTGAACATTTCAGTAACATGAATTGATCTCAATCAGAGTACTACCTGAGGTGTAAAAAGAAGTTATATGTCAATACATATTTATCTGAAATTGAGAAAGAAGACCTGTTTCAACATAGAAAGATAGATCTGGAAACAAAAAAAAAAATGTGGCTAGAGGTACTTAAATGACAAAATAATTACAATGATACATTTGCTATAATATTCCTATATAAACAAATGACATAAAATACATAATTTTATGTTGGCTGTAATGTGTCAAAATACCCCATCTGAATAAACACCAAAAGCCCTAGCATCCTGTAGCTGAAACTAAATGTTATATATGGAGTGGTAATTCGTGTCGAGAAAATGGTTGAAATTAATAAAGAAGGGGGAGATTTGGGAGTGTGGCCATGGGGGTTGGAAAGCCCCGTGGTTGAGATAACATTAGACTCAACCATGAGGCCATCAGGAATGTAAAAGAGTTTAGAGGGAAAAAAGAAGGGTGATTCAGGAGACTCCATGCAGTCTCCGGTTGCTTGTTCTCCTGCTGGTTTCTTGTTCTGTTGCTGTTAAGGCAGTTTCTGAGTGTTTGCTGTTGTTGTTATATGCAAAGTTGTTTGACCAATGAAAAGTTGTTTTGAAAAGAACTGCTGTGGAGAGAAGGGTATAAGAGGGGACCTTCCCTCAAGATTAAAAAAAAAAAAAAAAAAAAAAAAAAAAAAAAAGGCAACACGATTTGATTAAGTTATGTCATCAATAGAGAAGAAGAAAGAAGGAATGAAAAGGAACAAACTAGCAGAACGGAGACCAGGACGGGAACAGGCACTTTGATTGCCTCATGAAGATGGGTTCGGCCAGACTCAGCAAACTACTCAGAGAAGCTCGTACTGAAAGTCGCTGGAAATAGGCAGCACTGGAGCTGGAAAGAAGCTCACGCTGAGAGAAGCGGACCTGTGCACACAACTGCCCCTGGTTGGTAAGCAGTTGCACATTATGGGGAATCATACGTCCTTAGAAATAAAGACTGTCCTGGTAACCTTACAGCTTATTCTCCTTCTTAACAATCGGACAGTTTATGATCCTGAAATATGGGACCAAATTGAGGTCAAGGTGTGGGACTCTGCAACTAAAAATGACAAGGTTGCGGTGGGATTCCTCGGCACCTGGCGAGCAGTCTCTGAGGCCTTAAAGAGCCATGTGGGACCACAGTCAGAAACGTGGTTTGCCAGATAGTGAGGGAGCTGTGGGCTCCTTTACTGATCTGACTGCTACGCTATGGGCCCCTCTGCTGCTACAGCCATCGAAGGCTTTTGCTGTTATGCCCCCTGCTGACCTGGACGTGCATTTTGACCCAGGCCTTACTGGCCTTGAAAAGGAGATGGATATGCTTTTCACAGAATCACAGAATCACAGAATTTCTAGGTTGGAAGAGACCTCAAGATCATCGAGTCCAACCTCTGACCTAATGCTAGCAGTCCCCACTAAACCATATCCCTAAGCTCTACATCTAAACGTCTTTTAAAGACTTCCAGGGATGGTGACTCCACCACTTCCCTGGGCAGCCTGTTCCAGTGTCTAACAACCCTCTCAGTAAAGAAGTTCTTCCTAACATCCAACCTAAAACTCCCACGGCACAACTTTAGCCCATTCCCCCTCGTCCTGTCACCAGGCACGTGGGAGAACAGACCAACACCCACCTCGCTACAGCCTCCCTTGAGGTACCTATAGAGAGCGATAAGGTCACCCCTGAGCCTCCTTTTCTCCAGGCTGAACAAGCCCAGCTCCCTCAGCCGCTCCTCGTAGGACTTGTTCTCCAGGCCCCACACCAGCTTTGTCGCCCTTCTCTGGACTCGCTCGAGCACCCCCATGTCCTTCTTGTAGCGAGTAGCCCAAAACTGAACACAGTACTCGAGGTGCGGCCTCACCAGAGCTGAGTACAGGGAGACAATCACTTCCCTAGACCTGCTGGCCACACTGCTTTTTATGCAAGCCAGGATGCTGTTGGCCTTCGTGGCCACCTGAGCACACTGCTGGCTCATATTCAGCCGACTATCCACCAATACTCGCAAGTCCTTCTCTCCCAGGCAGCTTTCCAACCATTCCTCTCCCAGCCTGTAGCTCTGCTTGGGGTTATTGCACCCCAGGTGCAGGACCCGGCACTTGGCCTTGTTGAACTTCATACAGTTGACCTCAGCCCATCGGTGCAGCCTATCCAGATCCTCCTGCATTGCCTTCCTACCCTTGAGCAGATCGACACACACACCTAACTTGGTGTCATTTGTGAACTTACTGAGGGTGTACTTAATGCCCTCAGCCAGATCATCGATGAAGATATTAAAGAGGACCGGCCCCAGCACCAGGCCCTGGGGGACGCCACTAGTGACCAGCCTCCAACTGGATTTGACTCCATTCACCACGACTCTTTGGGCCTGGCTATCCAGCCAGTTTCTAAACCAACGAAGCATACACCAGTCCAAGCCACAAGCAGCCAGTTTCTTGAGGAGAATGCTGTGGGAAACAGTGTCAAAAGCCTTGCTGAAGTCAAGGTAGACCACATCCACAGCCTTTCCCTCATCCACCAAGTGTGTCACTTTGTCATAGAAGGAGATCAGGTTCATCAAGCAGGACCTGCCTTTCATAAACCCATGCTGACTGGGCCTGATCGCCTGCTTGCCCTGAAAGTGCCACTTGATGACACTCAAGATAATCTGCTCCATGAGCTTCCCTGGCACTGAGGTCAAACTGACAGGCCTATAGATCCCCAGGTTTGTCCTCCGGCCCTTCTTGTAGATGGGTGTCATGTTTGCCAGCCGCCAGTCAACTGGGAACTCCCCCGATAGCAAGGACTGCTGATAAATGATGGAAAGCGGCTTGGCCAGCTCCTCTGCCAGTTCTCTCAGTATCCTCGGGTGGATCCCATCCGGCACCATTGACTTGCACACATCCAAGTGCCGTAGCAGGTCGCCAACCATTTCCTCATGGATAGTGAGGGCCACATTCTGCTCCCCATCCCCTTCCACCAGCTCAGGGTACTGGGTATCCAGAGAGCAACTGG